>NC_081183.1:93117739-93374036 GCF_029867415.1 Vicia villosa | reverse complement strand
TGAAATGAAAAGGAAAAGTTATTTATAGGCAGAAAAACAAAACCGTTTCGGTCAAGTACTTTGAAAATGGATTAATAAATGGGACGCGTGTAAGGCGTTTGATTCGTGGGAAAGTGGTGCCAGTTGTAGGCTACCCACGATCTCCTAGAATCTAGGAGTGACATGTTTAAAGAAGAACTGCAAGATTGGGTGTTGAAATGAATGGTCAAAAAATGCCCTTTTCTTTAATATGTCAAAAATGACATTTTAGGGGGGCAATCTGTTAGCTGGAGTTTTCAATACGATGATTATTAGTGTAATAAATATCTGTTAAAGATATTATGAGTTTTTGACAAAATAACATGTTTGCTAAAAGCCCGTCGAAGCCATCTCTGATAGGAGAAAATGTTGGATTTGGACTTTGAAATATTTTTCTAAGTTTATAGTTGGTTTGACGAAGAAAAGCATTCGACAAGGAAGTCAAGTTTGAACGAAGATATAACTATCTCTTGTCCTTATCCGTTTTATCAAAGGACGCGCTGAGCTCTAGGGCAAAAGGACGACATGCCGAGTGAAACGTGGCATGCCTTGATCTAAAAACCATTGAAAACAGTTATTTCGAAGTAGTATATATAAGATTCTTATCATTTAGGATTCTTGTGTTCATTTGTGTACAAAATCTCATAAAAAAACTCAGTATTTGTGTGTTGAGAAACGAGTCATTTGAGAATGTACGTGTAAACACGCAACTTGTTATTTCCAAAATATACATTCGTGCAATTTATATATCTTTTATTGCTATTACTTTATTTTCTTTACAAGTTTATAACATTGCTTTAAAGAATCACGTAGATCAAACCAACTTTTTAATAAGAACATGAATGTAGTCGAAGTGTTCTTCATCATTCGGAATAAAATTTGAAATTTAAAGCACGTTTCCTAGGATCAATCTAATCGATCATGTGAGTAATCAAAAATTATTGTTTTTGGAAGACTAACACTTATTTATTAATTTTTACGATAAACAAATATAAATAAAACTTCTCGACCGAGGAATAAGTAAGACATGCCATCTTGCGACTTCACCGAAATTTCTTCCGGGAGATAGTCAAAAATGGCTAATACAAATTTATATAGTGAAGTTATAATTTAGTGAAAAGTGAGAGTGATCCAACTTTGTCGTTTTTCTTATATATAAAGCCAAATGCACATGCCATCACAAATCACAATCAACCCCTTTCACTTTATATAGATATGTTCACGTGGATTATTATTATATAATAAAAATTACAACACATGGTCCAAATCTTTCGATTCTTGTCTCCATGGCCGCGTAGCGAACTTCTTCACTTCTCTCCTTATCTTACACACGCTTTGAACTGCGTTGACCATTCATAATTAGTCAATTTTCACCACTCGCTTCACTTATGCTGTTATGCACCTATATATATTCAGCCGAAAAACTCTACTCTCAAAACATCATTCGACAACAGAGATCATATTCCTCTTGATAAAAACACCTTTCATTTCAAACAACACAATAATAACACAAAATCATAACAACATTTGTCATTACATTTTAAGTGTTTCTATACTTTCTTTCTCAAAGACCATAAGAAGGTGAACATGGTGAAAACAAATATGGAGAAACCTGCGGCAGAACGAAGTGATACATTGTTCCGAGGAGTGAGGAAGAGGAAGTGGGGAAAATATGTGTCGGAAATTAGATTACCAAACAGCCGTCAAAGAATATGGTTAGGCTCTTATGATACCGCTGAAAAAGCGGCGCGTGCATTTGACGCGGCGACGTTCTGCTTACGTGGCAGTGGTGCTAGGTTTAATTTCCCAGTAATATTCCGGATATTGCGGGTGGAAGGTTCATGACCCATTCTGAGATTCAAGCAGCTACCGCCAACTTTGCCCATTCGGAGCCCCGTAATGAGTATTCGGGTCGACCCGAAAGTACCCTAGATCAAACACCGTCTTCCTCTGTGGAAACACCAATCACACCATTGTTGCCTATGGAGTTGCCATCTCCTGCTCTCTCCGATGTTACAGTTCAAACGGAGAGTGATATATCAGATAACGAGTTGTTTACAGATTTGTTTTCAGATACCGGATCGGGATACACTATGTTTCCAGGGTATGATGACTTTATTGGCGATTTCTATGTGCCGGAGTTTACAAATTTTGATTATGAACAAGGGAACATGGACGAGTTGATAATTCACGATTCCTTTTTATGGAGTTTCTAAATAATTTCATGGAGTTTCTACGCGGCAGTGCTGCATGGATTTTTACCCATATTCAAAAACCGGGTTAGGGTGGGTCAGTTTTTTTTTTATCAAGTGCTTCACAAATTTCTTTGTAAAATTTTTGCCGAGACAATTCGGTTTTGATTTTTGTGGAATGTAAAATGGTCTAATGATGTAAATTTTCCCCCTCACATAGTACCTTAGGTTCAACCGCAGTTAAATAGGATGATAAATAAATATTTTATGGTTTATTTGAATGTATTGTGATAAGGTGTGCATGCATGGTGTTGATTTTAGATGTCCATATAACAAAACTCATATTAATACAAATACAAATTTTCATGTCAAATTCACATCAAATCTTCCTCCCAAATCAATGGGATCTAGGATAAGAACAGAATTGTGTGGTGATTTCTAATTTCTGGGACTTTTGTTTGATTTTAACTTTTGAGGAATTGTTTTTCGATTTAGAATATGAAGGAATGGCGTCATCTGCTGTAGTGGTTATCTTTTAAGGAAATCATCTATCACTGTATCAACCATTTTATAAGCCATATTTGGGGATTGATGAATATATACTAGGTTACTTACAATAATATTCAAAGGATTTTAGTGATTGTAAGTGGTTAGAAAAATGGTAGATTAATGGTAATCGTAAGTGATTGTATATGAATAAAAATATTAAAGATGGTTAGAAAATTAATAGTACATTAAATAGATCGATGCTAGAATTGTGAACGAATTATTTTTTTTATAGTATTTTAAATATTTTTAAATTGTTTTAGAATTTGTATGCAGAAATAATCAGGGTAATTCAACCTATACTCGAGTTTGTACAAGATCGATGAAAATTCGACGAATATAGTGAAGAAATTCTGATTTTTGTGTGAAGAGGATAGACTTTTCTAATGTATTTTTCTGAATCTGTGTTACCTTGAATTTCCGACTAGACTTTTAGGGGTATGATCCTAAAGGATATTGAAATTTTGGTATAACAGATTCCAAATGTGATATAGGATGTCGCGACATCTGATCTGACTTAAACAATACGGTAAGGTATAAACGTTCATACACAATATTGAAAAGTAAACAAAACAAGTAATTGTTAACCCAGTTCAGTGTACAACAACTTGGGGGCAACCAAGCTAGGAAGAAAATCCACTATTAGTAGTATCAATTCGAAGTTAAACTCCCCGTTTACAATTCCTCACTTAATCTCTACCCAGTGCAACTTCTACCTAAGAATCTGCTAGATAAGAGAACCCCTCTCACATTCAATCACTGCAGTGATGTCTCACACTAACGACCCACGTTACTGATATTGAAGGCCCTTGACCACAATTGTCAGTTACAAATAAGACACGATTAAGACTCACTTAACCAACAAATACTTAGCCAAGACTCTTGACTAAGAACAATATTCAGAGTTGCTTAAAACCTCCCTCTAAAAACAATAGTCAAATCTATTCTTCACAACTTAAGAGAGATAATAGAACCTTACAAATCAAGGAACAAATAGTCAAACTCA
The DNA here is from genome assembly GCF_029867415.1 of Vicia villosa. Taxonomy (NCBI): domain Eukaryota; kingdom Viridiplantae; phylum Streptophyta; class Magnoliopsida; order Fabales; family Fabaceae; genus Vicia; species Vicia villosa. Next base: position 93,370,274 of record NC_081183.1, on the reverse strand, counting down.
CATATCGAGTGGATCACAAAACAACAAACCCTCATAGAGAGTGGTACAAACGACAAAGCCCTAGTATTTCTACATCTTGGACCCGTACCTTTTCTAGGTTACAATCCTTCTATTTATAACCTTTTCCCAACTAGATTTGGGCTTCAAAATCACAGCATATTAGCTGCTACAAATCTGCAGAAGATTCTGTATAAAAATAGATCTTCAATCAAGTCTTCTTAAATTATCTCCATAATTAGAAAGTGAATATTCTTTTTGACTCTGAGTTGATATTTTCATACCCATCAATCTGCGCCACATAGGAATGCATAATATTCCCATAATATTCTGCATCTATTAAATCTTGAATCGATCTACCAACCCAGCCTAAATAGTCACGATATCGAATGACTCTGCATAGGACATCTTGTCCGACATGTTGTTTCAGATGATGAAACATTTCATCTCAACATGTTTCTTCATAAAATAAGAATTCTTGATCAAAATGTTCTTCTTAGAAAGTTAATGTAACGCCCAGAAAAACCATTATTTGCTTAATTTAGACATTTGGGATATTTATTGAATTTTTCGTGTTTTGGGACAAATTAGTCGGTATTAGTTCAGGATAGCGGATCGATATTTAATCAAGAATTTTAATATTTTTAGTATTATAAATATTACTAGAGTGACATCTATCGTTTTGGGAATTTTCCGAGTAATTAAGATTAGACCGGAAAATATGAGACATAGAGTAAATAAGGGGGATTTATTAATTGAAATAAGTGGGCTAATTAGTAATACTGTGTGCATGTGTGGTAAGTAGCCCAAATTGAAAATAGTGAGGTATACTAACTAGGTTTTAGAAACTCAGTGTCATAGCATAATTTTGGAGAGAAGAGCAAATAATAGAAGAGGAAAATAGGAGAACCAGTGCATACGGGGGATTTTCATAGTAGAGCGATTCTGGGGATTTTTGATTGGGACGAATTAGAGCAACCTTCGATCCAAAGGTAAGGGGTGAGGTTCAGGCTCTATAACTATTGATATGATGAATCGTATGTGGGATGTCAGGGTTTTTAGATTTCATCTCAATTTAGTATGAATGTGACAATTGTTATGTTGTGATGTTTTCAATACTCTATTTCTGAAATTAATCTTGGGATTTTTTTGTCTAGTGTGTGAAACTTGTTGTTGCTGTGTGTCGTGTATGAATTTGTGAGGATTAATTGTGTTGTATTGAAGTTATGTGAAAATGAAATTTTTTTATTAATTTCTGTGAATGAATTTCCTGAGAAGTATAAAGAAATATAGGAAGAGGAAGAAAAGCAAAGGGGGGGGGGGAGGGGGTCACACCCATAAGGGGTGGACGTCCCTTGGCCATAAGGGACGGGGGAGTTTGATTTTAGGGATGGGGGCCCCAAGAGCTAGGGGCGGGCGCCCTTCATAGAGGGGATGGGGGCCACTTATGAAAACCCTTTTTTTATTTTCTTGTCAGGCACTGGTAATTGGAACTTTGCATAATTATACCTGGTACATCTTCAATTAATTAGTAGGGATGAACATATGATTTACATACTCAAATTAATTTAGCAGATAAGTTAATCGGTATGAATTTAAATGTGTTAATCGAAGCAAAGACATAAAATGGTATTAGTAGCAAGTATTAGCACAAGGTGGTTTAGCAGTACAGAAAATATGGCAGCATTTTAGTATTTTAGTAGAAGATGTTAGTTTCTAGCAGAGGAGGTTAAATATTAGCATAATATGGTAGCAAAAAAAATCAGTGAACCAATTTAACTGACAGAAAAAAATATAGCAGGAAAGAATAATTAGGATCGCTCCGAGAATAAACCGCTAATCGTTATTTGCCTATGACGTGTTTGTGATGTTGCTTCCGATAAATATTGTAAATATTGTGAAGTGCAGGTATTTATGGTGAAGGTATATTATCAATGATTATTGGTAAATTTTTTGACGATATAGGCGTATTCCTCGCGATGATATTTTGTGATTATTCGGTGATTATTTTGTGACAATGCATTCATGAGTCGCATACTGTGCATTTTGGTGAAGGCCTGAATTTGGCGAAATAGTGACGACGGCTTATGCCGGTTTTGATGTGCCTCTAATAACTTGCAGTTGGTGATAGGGGCTGAAGCCCTGGGTACCACATGCATGTGCATTTGTTAGAGTCTCATTGCATTTTGTGTGATTGTGTGTTGCGTGACTTGTGCCGTTTATACTGCGATGCAATGATTTTTATGATTCTGACTCTTATATATCGTTTATCATAACTTTAATTATATTGTTTGATATCTCACCCTCTATTTGTTTTCTCCGTTGCCTTTATACTAGTAACGTGCAGGTGATGCTAGTTGTAGCAACCTGCCTAAAAATTATGATATTTAGAGAGTCGCCACCTATTCTACCAAGGCGAATAGGAAACCTTTAAGGATTAAGAGATCGAGGGTAAGATACTATATTCGGGTTAAGGGAAGGTGTTAGGCACCTAAAACCCTTTCCTAAAGGTTAACATTGCAAAGATAAGGGTTATGGCAAAAACATAAAGAAGGGTGACAGATAGTTAATAAGGTTAAAGGCTTAATTATGGACATGATTAAGATTTGGAGGAGGGGGACTCGCCTTGTTGCCAAGTGCCTACGTACCTCCTTAGGGAGGATCAGAGTCTACGTAGTTCGGGGAAGGGTTGTACGCCCTTAAGGTTATAATTTGATCTGATATGGTTTTTTAGAGGCTTTTGAATAGCCTATCGTAGTCATGATAATCCGTAGTTTGATATTCGTGGTTTTGAGAAGTGTTTTAAGATTGGGCGTACAACCCTGATTTTAATTTATACTATTAACCGCAATAATCGATTGATTCAATTACCATAGTTAAAAGATTTGAAATTTGCATCATTACCAATTTTAATCAATTAATCTGATTATTACTAATAATGAATTAAGATATTTTTGAATTATTAATTTGTATTGTTACTGTAATACGGTGAACTGACTTTTTATCGATCGAAATGTCGCGGTAAGCAAGAGTCGCCACCGACTTTTATTTTATCCAAAAAAATTCAGAAAGGCAAAAAGAAACAGAAAAAAGCCTTTTAAAGAAATCTAAGTTCGGGGGGTAATTTATGCAAAGGGAAGGTGTAAGGCACCCTTTGCATCCATGGTTTGCCATGGGCTCTTAATTGCTTTGCTTGCTCGTTTTCAGAAAATGTAGATGAAAGAGGAAAAAATGGACTTTAGCTCGTAAATGAGCGTAGCCAGTTTTTGAAGAACTTTGAGAAAGAATATAGAAAATAGAGCATGGCAAGGCAATTAGGGGCAATTACCTTAAACTCAGATGATAGGTCTCTTTTTAGCCTTTCAGAATGAAAGGGTCAATCCTTGCCATAAGAGGGCAGGAAGCCTTTCGATTGGAGGTTGAAGGGTCGTCGAGATATCATTCGCCCAAAGACTGACCCATGCCATAGAGAGGCAGGTAGTCTAAAGGGAATGATCAGAATAGCCTTTTTTCGTAGGCAACCAGAAGATACCTCAGCCTTTTCCGTGGACAACTTCTGAGGGTCGAGGTCATGTTAGTGTATCGAAGGCAGCATCATTTTAGGGTCGCATGACCTTTTATCGAGGCAACACGGCTGAGGTATCCTCATATTCGAGGGTCTGGCTATTCTGCAAAAACACAAGGCAACAAGGCAACAGGCAACAGGCAACAAGGCAACAGAGAGGGTTACCCAAAAGCGTGCGTGTGTGCACCAATCACGTGATTATATTCAAATATATTATCTTATAGATTTAGTGATTCTATGTTCCATTCAAAAGTTACACTCCCTAGGATTACTAACCACGCATTTAAATAATATAATCAAAACAGATATGGGGGAGGGAAATTGTAACCAGCGGATCCCTTAATAGGGTTTGACATAAGTAATAATTAAACAGAAAAGTATTAAAGTCAGGGTTTAGGGTTACCAAACATTCGTAGCTTTGGCAATCATCGAACCCTGAAAAGGCAAACAAAATAAAAATAGGGTGAGTGTATGGCTAATTCAGAGGCGAACATCTCTAACCCTAAAATAAGAAGGTCGAGACAACAAATTGAAAGGAGTAAATAAATGAAAGGTACTTAGCTTTTTGCATTTGATCTGATGTGGTTGACAGTCGGGGCGCCTTAAGGTTAACCCTGAAAAGAGGCAAGGCAGAGAAATAGAGGGAATGAATGTATGTACAGTTCAGAGATATAAGGGCAAAACCTAAAATCAAAAAAAGGAAATAAAATACTTAACTTTTGTAATTTAATCGGGCGCACAGTCGGAGAGCGCTTGAAGAGTCGACCTTGAAAAAGGCATGAAAGAGAAATTTGTCAGTGTAGGGAATGTTCTCGTAAACCCTGATCAGGGCGAAAATTGAATAAGAAAACATAATTGATTTAATTAATTATTGGTCTCTCGACCTAATTAATTAAATCGGAATAAAATAAAATCGAGTGCGGAATATATTTTTCAGGAATTTTTGTGAATTAAATAACATATATATGAATTTTGAACCATTTAAGTAATTAAATACAAATTAAAAATAATAAAAATACACATTATTTAAATAATATATAAAAAAAATAAGTATGTGACTAAATAAAATAAAATAATAATTATTATTATTATATAAAAAAAAGGTTTTGAAAAACATAATATGTGAAATTTTTTATTAACTAATAAAAAAAATTTGTGAAATATAATATATATTACAAAATAAATAAATAGTAAAAAAAAGAAAGCGCTTATGCAATTAAAAATAAAAAAAATTCAAAACTTAGCTATCTGATTGTATGTGGCGCAGGCGTGGAAGATCATGGTGCGCCTGCAGCTATAGCCCGTTAGATCTGCGTGTGGATGAATCTGATGGCATCGCTGATGAAGGACCACAGTAATGCGTATGTCTTAACGCACCGGATTCTTCTGTTTAAACACAAAGCACGCGCGCAAACCGACCAATGGGAGGACGACACGCTTCATCTTCAACCTCTTGCCATGGCCTTTAACAGCGCTTATCTCAGAAGCGCTATAAAATGTCAACTTTCCGCACCTGCAAAATAGCGAACAGGCCCAAACATATCTAGAAATTTTTCGCGAGGGTCCCAACGTGTTCGTAGGACTCTCGTGAACCTAATGACGGCTTCAATTTGATCAAGAAATACCTGTATTGAAAAAGCCCTAAAACGACCTTGAAAACCCTAATATGGCAATGTGTTCATAACATCATAACAGCATAACAACACACCAAACTATCCAGAAACGATAAACATCACAAGATAAACAAGATTATGCACTCAATTTATGTTCATGCCTCATGAATTAATGCAAACGAATCAAAAAAAGTTTCGACATACCTTGGCTTATGGGAGGTAATTCTGGAGTTGTTGGTGTCGAGCAAGGATCCAAACACCTTCAATGAACCTCAGGGAACGCGTATGAACGATTGGAAGACCTTGAATTGGCTTTAATCTCAGAATTGAACTTTGAAATTTTCTCTAACTTTGGCACTCGGGTTTGGAGTCTTTTGCTGCCGATTTTCTGAACCCTTGCATCTTGGACTTGTTATGCATTTATAGGAGAATGATTTAGGGTTATAAAACCAAACAAATCTTTGTTGAATCTTTGATTGAATTTTTGAGAAATTTGATTGAAATTTTTTTATGGAATCCTTCCAAATTTGGCTTAAATGATCCAATATCTTCCCAATTATTATGTGCACGAAAATTGATTGACTTTTGGAGAATATTTGCTTGAATCTTTGGCTCATAATTGAAGAAACAAATCATATATTTTATTTTTAATATTTTCATGATTAAATTATAGTTTTTAATAAATAAAAAACCATAAATATCAATAAAAATAATAAAAATATAAGAATATATATTTTGGGGCGTGCATGGGCCTAAGATGAGGTTTGGATGGAAATAATATGGGCCCATTTAGAAATATTTTGAGTTTTGAACCTTTTCTCTTCACATTTTTTTTCAAAAATATTCCAACTTTGACAAGGTGTATCTCCCTCAATTTTTGAGGTATGGAGGTGTTCTAGGACTTTTTAGAAACCTTGAAGAGTCTTCTAACCAGTGTCTTTGGTCTCATATCAAAATTATTTTCCATGTTCATTTTATGTCCTTTAAAAAAAGTGTCTTTTTGTTGACTTTTGAAAAGGACCTATAATGGATGAAGCCATATCTCTTAAACCATTGACCTATAAGCTCTGATTCTTGAACCATTGGATGGAGGAATGAATTCCCTTTAAAATGAGCTTTAGTGGGAATTTTTCTGATGAAGTATGAATATTTGGTGAATTTTCAAAGTTTGGTTGACTTTTTCAGTTCATGCCCAAAATAGTAACTTTTGACTTTTGACTTCTCTGATCTTTCCTTGCATCATCATGATCAATCCTTGATCAAATTATGATTTTAGGCTTATGAGGATGTTGTTGACCAAATATCTTGAACTTTGATTGTATATTGACTTGAAATGACTATTTTGCCCTTGAGAGTTGACTGTTGATCTAATCAATATTTGAGGGACTCAATTTGCTCTGATTGGCTTGAAACCTTACATGGAGATTCTTTGGGATATTTGTGACCCTATGGAACCACCTTGAGCTATTGAGTTAGTGATTTTCCTTTGAATGACCCAAACCCTAGTTCAGAGCCTTGTATAGGAGAGTGTGTCTATGAGTTTTATGCATTGATCTGATTTTGAATAGGAGGAAATGTATGGGCAAATTTTGGGGTATGACAGCTGCCCCTGTTCAATTATCTTAAACCTGAAGATGTAGAGTGGTTTGTGTGCCAGTCGGTATCTGAAGGTGGAAGATGATTGAACACTAGAATACCAAGAAATTTGCCCTAGCTGAAGTAGGGACCTTTGTTGGTGATGGGCTTAAAGATGCCATCCAGGTGTTTGGAGAAAATGTATGATTGAGATGGGCTCGAAGATGCCATCTAGATGTTGGGACTGAAGTGTTTGAGAAGTAGTTGTTTAGAGATGGGCTTAAAGATGCCATCTGACTTGATAAGCTCGAGAGTTAGAATGTGTCATACGTTAGACTGTTTCTAGTTTGCATCCGCAGATGTCTGGAAAAACCGTGCGTTAGGCTGAAGATAAATCGTGCGTTAGACTAATCTTGATTGCATCCTCAGATGTCTGGAAAACCGTGCGTTAGGTCGGAGAATAAATCGTGCGTCAGACTATTCTCAATTGCATCCTCAGATGTCTGGAAAACCGTGCGTTAGGTCGGAGAATACATCGTGCGTCAGACTATTCTCAATTGCATCCTCGGATGTCTGGAAAACCGTGTGTTAGGTTGATGGATAAGTCGTGCGTTAGACTATCCAATTTGCATCCGTAGATGTCTGGTAGACCGTGCGTTAGGTCGAAGAATAAATCGTGCGTTAGACTATATTCAAATTGCATCCTCAGATGTCTGGAAAAACCGTGCGTTAGGTTGATGGATAAGTCGTGCGTTAGACTACCCAATTTGCATCCGTAGATGTCTGGAAGACCGTGCGTTAGGTCGAAGAATAAATCGTGCGTTAGACTATTCTCAATTGCATCCTCAGATGTCTGGAAAACCGTGCGTTAGGTTTTGCTTTGAATAAGATTCGAACTTTTGTAATGTACCTGTCAGATAACATTCACTTGGTAACAATGTCAGTTTTATGCAATGTTTATGATGTATGTAATGAATGAGATGGAGTTCTCAGAATGAATGGGATGCTTTGTATGTTATGTATGAATTATAACCGCATGAAATGTATGAATATGCATGTGATGTATATGATGTATGACTATGATTTATGTTACTCGAAGCATCTTGATTGCGAAGTTAAATCTTTATGTCATTGTGAGCTTGATGTTTTGATCTTTTCTTGGAGATGCTCAGCTGTGGATTTATGATTTCTTGCTTGGGGATGATCAGTAACTTGATGTACCCTGATTGGGGGATTTAGAGATATTAATAAACCGTGTTGGAGAAGAACAAAGTGTCGGTGGTGTTGAAGATGTCAACTCTGTTGGGGAGCCATGTATTAGTCGGGACGAGTATGTTTGAAGATATCTTCTTGAAGGATTGCTTTGTGGGGATATGATCTTGTGAACTTGGCTTTGTGGGGAGACATAGGTGTCATGACAGTTGCCCCCGGTATTATAGCACTTGCCATTCCTGGATTTGTATTGATTAGAACATGCCAATGAGTATTGATTGAAGATATCAAACTGGACTTGCATAGATTTGCCCCCAGATATTAGGGAATTTGGAAATATTCGCCTCGCGAGGACTTCATGAGATATGAACTATGGGTGACATGCCCCTAGTAATTATAAACTTAGGACGATACCTCTGACTATTTTTGCTTTTAAGATTCTCGGAATCTTGACTTGATTGCCCCAGATTGATCGGGAAATAGTTTGAAACCCACTTGGGATGTATGCCTCTTGACTTTTTGGCATTTTGAGAGATTCTTCGAATCTTGACTTGATTGCCCCAGATTGATTGGGCAAAGCGTGCCATGCCCCCTTGTATACATAGGAGACATTGCTTCTCGGAGTAATCTTGTCTGTCAGGATAACTTTCAGTCATTAGTTGTACCCTGTGCAAGTTCTTTCTGATGCTAACATTTGAAATTATGTAGTAAAATATATTTAATAATGAATTCATGAGATGCAATGCATACGTTTGTCTTGAGTTTTTTTGAAAAACATTTAAAACAGGAGATGTGAAAGCGCGATGTTTATAAAAACATGATATTTGTAAAAACGAAACATCAACTCGGCATTTGTGATAAACCTTAAGGAGTCAGGATACCTTTTGGTGACAGTATGCTTTCGAACTAACCATGCTTCAATTAGGACTTTCAAGGGTTGTAACGTGGCTTGGTTCACGGTTTTAAGAAACAAAGGATAATGGCTCAAAATTTGATTGTACCCACCCCTCTTCGTGATGATCTTCAGTCCTAAGCTCAGTTAATTCAACTTATGCATTCAGGTTCCAAGAGACTTTTGGATTTGCACTTTTGATAATGATGATGGTTCACAAGAAAAGAGAACTTGCGAGATGGCAGTCACTTCTTCCTTTTGGGGGTCACAACATTGTGTTGTTCAGGAATTTATTGACTTCTCTTTTTTCATCTTTTTGATATCCCTAACTTTTGCCTGAACTGTCTATTTTGAGATCACAGTCAGCGGGATGGCTTGATTTTTGCCTAAGTCTTCTTTTTGATTTTTGACTTAGCAGGCTTTTCTTTGTATATATGTTTTTTTCCATTTTTTCTTTATTTGAAAGATATTGACTGCCTTGTTTGATGATTGATGAACCGTCATTGTCTTTTGATTGACATCTCCAACACTTCTTTGATGTGTGCGGATGAACGCTTGCGATTGAAATCTTTGTTAAAAGGTGTACTGAATGATTCTCTTAAAATAGAATGCCCAGCCAAATTAACTGGGAACTACCCTGCCCCAGGTTATGATCAAAGGGTTTTGATTAGTACAAGAAAGAAACTTCTACTTCTTAGGCTCAAAGGGGTTGACGAGGGATTAACATCCTTATATCTCCACTGTTTAGGAATTGAAATAATGCCTGTACATCGTCAGCATAGTCCGCTTAAAATCATACTGTATGAGGTTGCGGTATCGTTTTCGTCATCCTCCCTTAAAAGGTGTACAGCTTTAGAAGGAGTTGAGTATCACAAAACATATGTAGAGTAAAGACATAATTTAGAAAGAGTGATAGCGAAATAATTTATTCAAGACAAACATATGCAATGCACTGATGATGATTATTAAAACAAATAATGTCTATCATAATTTGAATGTTTAAACAAACAGAATAGAAATTGCAAAATGAAAAAAAATCTAACGATCTAAAAAGTTCATCCTTCTAGGTATTAATCAATCTTTTTGTGATTAGGCATAGGAGTAGTGATCACCACAGGAGTCTTGGGATGATAGAATTCAATTTCACCAGCATCGATCATGTCTTGAATCTTGTTCTTCAATGGCCAACAATCATTCGTATCATGCCCAGGGCTATTGGAGTGATATGCGCACCTCGCATTGGGCTTGTAGCTAGGGGCGGAAGTGTTGGGCTTTATAGGAGGATCCCTTAAAGTAATCAAGTTCTCTCTCAGCAAATGTTGTAATGCCCGAGCCAGTGACATGTTGATCTTTGTAAACTGACGTTTAGATGTATCTGACTTGCGTCTTTGTTGCGGAGCTAGTGTAGAGGTCAGAACTGTCCCCATAGATTGGTTATGTTCATCGTGATCTTTCTGGTCGTACACAGTGTGAGGTTTCTCAGGAGAGTGGCAGTCAATGGTCTTGTCATTGATTAAGTCTTGGATCTTATTCTTCAGTGTCCAACAGTTATTAGTGTCATGTCCAGGACTATCAGAGTGATACGCACACCTTGCATTAGGATTATAACGAGAAGAGGAAGTACTAGGATTCCTCGGAGGGTCCTTCAAAGTGATTAGCCCTTTCTTCAGCAATTGTTGCAACGCTACGGCCAGAGTCATATTGATCTTTGCGAATTGGCGCTTAGGTTTATCTGACTTGTGTCTTTGTTGTTGAACTGGTGTAGAGATCAGAATTGTCCCCACAGATTGGTTGGGTTCATTGCGACCTTTCCGATTGTACCTAGTATTGGCCATATGAGGTTTCTCAGGTGAATTGAAGTCAATGATCTTCCAATCAATGAGGTCTTGGATCATGTGCTTCAACGGTCCACAATCCTCTGTATCATGACCAGGACTGTTTGAATGATAAGCACATCTTGCATGGTACTTGTACCCAGGAGTGGGATTAGTAGGAAGTGAATATGGAGGCAATAGAGTTATCAAGTTCTGATTGAGCAGTTGTTGCAGAGCTTGAGACAGCGGCATATGTAATGGAGTAAATGACCGCTTAGGCTTGGATCTCTGATTATCTTGACCGCCTTGGTGCTTATGTTGATTCTTCTCCTTCTCGATCAGAAGTGCCTTCAATTCTTCTTGCCCCTTGTTCAAGTTAAAGATCATCTCTTGGAATTGGTTGTTCTGAGCCTGAAGATTTTTAACTGATTGCTCGAGATTCATGATGCTGAAATAAACAGCGAGGAAGGACGAGAGACCTATTGTAAGAAACCTGCTATGCGATGTTATGAATGCAGATGCAATGTTTTCAAGGATCTTTAGGAAATTTAGTTTGCGACATTAGGATGGTTTGGTCGCGTCTTTGTCTGAAGAAATCTGAATTTTTTCTTTGAACGTATTTCTTTGAGAATCAAGCTCACCATATCGAGTGGGTCATCGCCTCTTATTCGGGATACTTCTGGATTTGAAAATACATGGCTAGAGGAAAATAAATCCTCTTGCCCCTTGATAAGTATTGAGTCTCTGAATTGGAAGGTATGTGACCAGAGGAAAGTAAATCCTCTTGCCCCTTGATTTAAGAATTCAGTCCTTGATAAGAGCACCTGAAATTGTGCGCCCTAAATTCCTAGGATCCTTGAAAGGGTTAGTTAAATCATGTTATGCTTATGATGTCATGATGTCATGCACATGTGATGCATTAAGTAAGGAATAAGGTAATAAGGACGAAATGTCCCACAAGCAAATCCTGCAAAGAAATAGAAGGGTTAGTAGCATACACAAGTAAGTCACACAAGTCACACAAGTTACACAAGGCAACAAGGCAACAAGGCAACAGGCAACAAGGCAACAGAGAGGGTTACCCAAAAGCGTGCGTGTGTGCACCAATCACGTGATTATATTCAAATATATTATCTTATAGATTTAGTGATTCTATGTTCCATTCAAAAGTTACACTCCCTAGGATTACTAACCACGCATTTAAATAATATAATCAAAACAGATATGGGGGAGGGAAATTGTAACCAGCGGATCCCTTAATAGGGTTTGACATAAGTAATAATTAAACAGAAAAGTATTAAAGTCAGGGTTTAGGGTTACCAAACATTCGTAGCTTTGGAAATCATCGAACCCTGAAAAGGAAAACAAAATAAAAATAGGGTGAGTGTATGGCTAATTCAGAGGCGAACATCTCTAACCCTAAAATAAGAAGGTCGAGACAACAAATTGAAAGGAGTAAATAAATGAAAGGTACTTAGATTTTTGCATTTGATCTGATGTGGTTGACAGTCGGGGCGCCTTAAGGTTAACCCTGAAAAGAGGCAAGGCAGAGAAATAGAGGGAATGAATGTATGTACAGTTCAGAGATATAAGGGCAAACCCTAAAATCAAAAAAAGGAAATAAAATACTTAGCTTTTGTAATTTAATCGGGCGCACAGTCGGAGAGCGCTTGAAGAGTCGACCCTGAAAAAGGCATGAAAGAGAAATTTGTCAGTGTAGGGAATGTTCTCGTAAACCCTGATCAGGGCGAAAATTGAATAAGAAAACATAATTGATTTAATTAATTATTGGTCTCTCGACCTAATTAATTAAATCGGAATAAAATAAAATCGAGTGCGGAATATATTTTTCAGGAATTTTTGTGAATTAAATAACATATATATGAATTTTGAACCATTTAAGTAATTAAATACAAATTAAAAATAATAAAAATACACATTATTTAAATAATATATAAAAAAAATAAGTATGTGACTAAATAAAATAAAATAATAATTATTATTATTATATAAAAAAAAGGTTTTGAAAAACATAATATGTGAAATTTTTTATTAACTAATAAAGAAAATTTGTGAAATATAATATATATTACAAAATAAATAAATAGTAAAAAAAAAGAAAGTGCTTATGCAATTAAAAATAAAAAAATTCAAAACTTAGCTATCTGATTGTATGTGGCGCAGGCGTGGAAGATCATGGTGCGCCTGCAGCTATAGCCCGTTAGATCTGCGTGTGGATGAATCTGATGGCATCGCTGATGAAGGACCACAGTAATGCGTATGTCTTAACGCACCGGATTCTTCTGTTTAAGCACAAAGCACGCGCGCAAACCGACCAATGGGAGGACGACACGCTTCGTCTTCAACCTCTTGCCATGGCCTTTAACAGCGCTTATCTCAGAAGCGCTATAAAATGTCAACTTTCCGCACCTGCAAAATAGCGAATAGGCCCAAACATATCTAGAAATTTTTCGCGAGGGTCCCAACATGTTCGTAGGACTCTCGTGAACCTAATGACGGCTTCAATTTGATCAAGAAATACCTGTATTGAAAAAGCCCTAAAACGACCTTGAAAACCCTAATATGGCAATGTGTTCATAACAACATAACAACACACCAAACTATCCAGAAACGATAAACATCACAAGATAAACAAGATTATGCACTCAATTTATATTCATGCCTCATGAATTAATGCAAACGAATCAAAAAAAGTTTCGACATACCTTGGCTTATGGGAGGTAATTCTGGAGTTGTTGGTGTCGAGCAAGGATCCAAACACCTTCAATGAACCTCAGGGAACGCGTATGAACGATTGGAAGACCTTGAATTGGCTTTAATCTCAGAATTGAACTTTGAAATTTTCTCTAACTTTGGCACTCGGGTTTGGAGTCTTTTGCTGCCGATTTTCTGAACCCTTGCATCTTGGACTTGTTATGCATTTATAGGAGAATGATTTAGGGTTATAAAACCAAACAAATCTTTGTTGAATCTTTGATTGAATTTTTGAGAAATTTGATTGAAATTTTTTTATGGAATCCTTCCAAATTTGGCTTAAATGATCCAATATCTTCCCAATTATTATGTGCACGAAAATTGATTGACTTTTGGAGAATATTTACTTGAATCTTTGGCTCATAATTGAAGAAACAAATCATATATTTTATTTTTAATATTTTCATGATTAAATTATAGTTTTTAATAAATAAAAAACCATAAATATCAATAAAAATAATAAAAATATAAGAATATATATTTTGGGGCGTGCATGGGCCTAAGATGAGGTTTGGATGGAAATAATATGGGCCCATTTAGAAATATTTTGAGTTTTGAACCTTTTCTCTTCACATTTTTTTTTTCAAAAATAATCCAACTTTGACAAGGTGTATCTCCCTCAATTTTTGAGGTATGGAGGTGTTCTAGGACTTTTTAGAAACCTTGAAGAGTCTTCTAACCAGTGTCTTTGGTCTCATATCAAAATTATTTTCCATGTTCATTTTATGTCCTTTAAAAAAAGTGTCTTTTTGTTGACTTTTGAAAAGGACCTATAATGGATGAAGCCATATCTCTTAAACCATTGACCTATGAGCTCTGATTCTTGAACCATTGGATGGAGGAATGAATTCCCTTTAAAATGAGCTTTAGTGGGAATTTTTCTGATGAAGTATGAATATTTGGTGAATTTTCAAAGTTTGGTTGACTTTTTCAGTTCATGCCCAAAATAGTAACTTTTGACTTTTGACTTCTCTGATCTTTCCTTGCATCATCATGATCAATCCTTGATCAAATTATGATTTTAGGCTTATGAGGATGTTGTTGACCAAATATCTTGAACTTTGACTGTATATTGACTTGAAATGACTATTTTGCCCTTGAGAGTTGACTGTTGATCTAATCAATATTTGAGGGACTCAATTTGCTCTGATTGGCTTGAAACCTTACATGGAGATTCTTTGGGATATTTGTGACCCTATGGAACCACCTTGAGCTATTGATTTAGTGATTTTCCTTTGAATGACCCAAACCCTAGTTCAGAGCCTTGTATAGGAGAGTGTGTCTATGAGTTTTATGCATTGATCTGATTTTGAATAGGAGGAAATGTATGGGCAAATTTTGGGGTATGACAGTTACCCCTCGTAATCGATTGATTCGATTAAAAAGAATAACAAATTAAAGTGAGGAAAAAAGAACGGTTAATCATCACAACTAATAAAATAGTTGCAACCATTTAACCAAATAAAACTAATTTTTATTTTAATTAAATAGCATTTTAATTAAAATTATTGTTGACCATAGCGATTAATCGATTTAATCGGCACGAACAACAAATTATAATTTTTAATAATAATATCACATATTTTTTATTTTACAAAAAATAATTATTAATTAATTATATTAAAAAAGAATTAATTAAAAGAAACTAAATATATTAATTAAAACAAATTTAGTTATTAGGATTTTTATTCTATGTAGTTACAATTAGGGTTCATGTTATAGGGACTTGAATCAGGAGCGTTAGATCTGGCTGGGTGGAGGATCAAGGGCTCAGATCTGAGGGACTATAGTGAGACCTAAGGAAGTGAGCGCATGGGATCAGGCACTTGAAAATTCAGAAAAAATAAATGTGGGAGCGGGGTGTTGAACCCACGCCCCCAGGGTCGATTAACACTCTCACCAACCCAACTATGATACTGACACGTTTAGGAAACGCTTTCGTTGAAACATATATAATAATCAAGAAAATAAATGGAAACGCACGCGCATATTTAAACCATCCAATAACACAAGGGCACGTCATCGTCTTCCCCAAGATGACACAAAAAACCTGCATATGTTAGCTACGATTTAGCTACGAGTTTTCTTCGTAGCTACCAAACCTGAAAAATAACGAATCCACTCTATTTGTATATAAATTTTTCGCACCTACCCCAAACCCTTCGCCTTCATCATGCGAACCTGTTTATATCATTATTATAACCTAATTTTACCTCTACAAGGAAAGCCCAAATTAAACCCTAAAAAGCTTGAACGGCCAACAATGGCCGATCACTCTAGAGTGCACAATGATTCAATTAACGTTCCAGAAACGTGCACAACAAGCAGGCAAAGCAAAATATATGATCAACACATCACGAATATGCACATATTATGCTAATTGACTCAATGTTCAGAATGACTTACTTTGGTAAATCGGAGGTAATTCAGGGAGTGCTGATGATGCGTGAGTATCCAAAAACGTTCAGAATTCTCCAAGGAAGAGCTTGCAATCTTCAAATCCTTTTGAAACGCCCTAAATTCTTGAAACCGAGTTTGAGCTTTGTGAGGAAATTTTGTTCTCGAATACCTTTGCTCTGCCCAGACTTGCTAACCCTTATTCATGTGCATAGCTTCACTTACTTATAGACTTCTTTTAGGTCAGGAATTGGAGGCCCATTGATCAATAGAATCTCTTTTGCCAATCTTGGAAATTTGATTTATTCTTGATTCATAAGTTACCATATTTGGCCTATTTTATATCAATCTTTTCCCATTTAATTATGCACGAAAATGTGATTGTATTTAGTCATAAATATTGATTGAAAACAATCAAAACATATTTTTTTACCAAAATATTTGATTTTCACTTAATTAAATCATTAAAAATTAATTTTAAATGAAATAAAAATTATGTAAAATCAAATAAAATGATATAATTCAAGGCATAAGTTTAGGATAACTTTTGGGCCAAGTTTAAGTCATAAAAGTATGGGCCTATTTGCAACAAATCCAATTTGAACCTTCTTATTTCACATTTTATCTCCACAAATCAACCAACTTTGATCAAGCATATCTCACTCAATTTTTAAGCTATGAGGGAGTTCTAATACTTTTTGGAAACCTCAAGAGGTCCTCTACAAGCCACTTTGGAACATATTTTTCATTTGGAGCTTTTATCTTGATCATATCCTCTTCGGGAAAAAACTGCTTTTGAAGGATACCTGAAAATGACCTGTAATCTTTTGCACCATACCTCTCAAATGAAGCATTTCTAGCCTTGGCTATTGAGAGACAAAGTTGTAGAGAATTCAATTTCCTTCAAGATAGGATTTGAGTGGGGAATTTTTGATGTTCCATGTGAAAGTTATGCCCAGTCAAAGTTGGGTTGACTTTCTCTTAAAGAAACCCTAATTTGAACCTTTTTGTATTTGTTCATCTCTGAGTTTCTATTAATGGAATTATGATCAAGCTTTGATCCAATGATGGATATGCACCTCTATACTTGATATTTACTCAATGATCAGAAGTTTGAATCATGCTTGTGATTGTATTTGACCTTTAGGATTGGATCTTTTGACTGTGGACCTTGGGATTGCCTGAGCAGGTAACCTTTGGAGTTGTGCCTTGACTTTTGCCATGGGGTTGCATTAGATCATTATAAACCATATACCTTTAATTGAGAGCCACATCTTATTGATTCTCCTAAGAGGATCTCAAACCCTGGCTTTAGGGGACTTTTGCTCAAGAGAATGACTTGATGAATCTCCTGAGCTTTTGAGTGATTATGACTGAACTATGGAAGGTAATTTTGGGGTATGACAGCTGCCCCTATTTAATTACCTTTGATTGAATGGCGTGAGAATACGCAGTTCTCACGTCCTTTGATCGGAGAGTTATTAAATAATGGAAGACCCCTTGAATTTGCCTTGTGCCTGGTAGTGGAGAAGGACGCCTTGCTAAAGTAGTTACCTTGCTATGACGCTAGCAAGGGTTTGCAGTTTGTGGGTAACTCACTTACTATAGTCATAGTAAGTCGTCGCGGTCGGTATACCCACTCCCTATCGTAGTTGGAGTAAGCTTATCGTAGATGGTGTGGCCCACTTACTATTGTAAGTCGTCGCAGTTAGCCATACCTGCTTACTATCGCAGTTTGAGTGAGTTTATCGTAGATGGTAAGGTCCACTTACTATTCAGTAAGTCGTCGCGGTTGACCGTACCTACTCACTATCGTAGTTGGAGTAAGCTTATCGTAGATGGTGTGGCCCACTTACCATTTGTAAGTCGTCGCGGTTAGCCATACCTTCTTATGATCGCAGTTTGAGTGAGTTTATCGTAGATGGTATGACCCACTTACTATCGTTCTAGTAAGTCGTCGCAGTTAGCCATACCTACTCACTATCGTAGTTGGAACAAGCTTATCGTAGATGGTGTGGCCCACTTACTATAGTTCTAGTAAATCGTCACAGTTAGCCATACCTGCTTACTATCGTAGTTGGAGTGAGTTTATCGTAGATGGTATGACCCACTTACCGTTGTAAGTCGTCGCAGTTAGCCGTACCTACTCACTATCGTAGTTGGGTTAACCCCAAAAGGATTACTTGTCTTGATGCGGGCGGGTTACCTGTATAAAAGGTTACCTTGCAAATGCGTATGCTCATGACTTTGTTATTTGTATAATGAATGTTTGTATGTGAATGTTGTACATGTGAATGTTTTGTGTGTAAATGCGGTGTGTATGAATGTTTATGCAAGTGAATATGTAAGTACGATGACTTTGAGGCACTATCTCTTGTCACCCATTGGGATTTGTTTAAGATCTTTCGAGCAACTTTACGGGTCTCGACTTAGATCGCCCGAGGCTAGTATATTGAAATATGGCTGTGTTTTCAGGGTTATCATATCATCAAGCGTGTATTGACTGCCGGAGATGTCGTGGTTTTATCCCCTTTTATTTCAGTCTAATGATTTGTAAGTTTCTTGTTTTAAGTTCGAAGTTTAAAGTTTTATGAGAAATAAATTATTCTTTGCACTTGGTATTGAAATGACGAGAGATGCAGTGTGAAAGGGAAAAGCTTTTATTGATTATTGCCTTAGATTGGCGAATGTACAAAAGGTATGAAAGAAGAAAAATGACAAATAGAAATGACATTAATATTGTTGTTGCTCTTTTGCTATCGAGGGCCCCAGTAATCCTTTGACTTTGGAAGTTGACGATTGCTCGATTTCCTATCCTTTACGAATTGTCTTGGGCTCATAGCTTGGAATCCTGCCTCTGCTAGGCGTAGTACTTCTTGACTGCGTCTGAATTAATTGGATGTGGTAACTCGTCCCCATCCATGGTAGCGAGGACGAGTGCTCCTCCTGAGAACACTGTTTTTATGACATATGGACCTTCGTAGTTGGGCGTCCATTTTCCTCGGGCGTCAAGTCGGGGTTGTAAGATCTTCTTGAGAACGAGATCCCCTTCTTTATAAGTTCGAGGGCGGACCTTTTTGTCGAATGCCTTTTTCATTCTCTTTTGGTAGAGTTGCCAATGGCACAAAGCCGTCAGTCGCTTTTCTTCAATGAGATTAAGCTGATCAAAACGGGTTTTTACCCATTCCGATTCTTCTAACTTTGTGTCGGCTAGGACTCTTAATGATGGAATCTCCACTTCGATGGGGAGGACTGCTTCCATACCGTAGACCAGAGAGAAAGGGGTTGCCCCTATGGAGGTGCGTACCGAAGTTCTGTAACCGTGCAAGGAGAAGGGAAGCATTTCATGCCAATCCTTGTATGTCTTCACCATCTTCTGTATTATTTTCTTGATATTTTTGTTCGCAGCTTCAACAGCGCCATTCATCTTAGGCCTGTATGGTGAAGAATTATGGTGTTCAATTTTGAATTCTTCGCACAATTCTTTCATCATATTATTGTTCAGGTTCGACCCATTGTCAGTAATGATTCGGTTTAGAATCCCATATCGGCAAATGAGGTTATGTTTGATGAACCGGGTAACCACTTGTCTTGTTACATTAGTGTAGGAAGCAGCTTCGACCCACTTGGTGAAATAGTCAATGGCGACCAATATGAATCGGTGTCCATTAGAGGCTTTGGGTTCGATCATTCCTATCATGTCAATCCCCCACATTGCGAATGGCCATGGCGAGCTTAATACATTCAGCGGATTTGGTGGTACGTGTACCTTGTCAGCATATATTTGGCATTTATGACATGTCCTTGCGTGTTGGAAACAATCAGCTTCCATGGTTAACCAGTAGTAACCTGCTCTTAATATCTTTCTCGCCATAGAATGTCCATTCGCATGAGTTCCAAAGGTTCCTTCATGGACCTCCTTGATGATCTCTTTGGCCTCATTCTTATCCACACACCTTAGTAACACCGAATCGTAGTTTCGCTTGTATAGGACATTACCGTTTAGGAAGAACTTAGATGCCAATCTTCTTAGCGTCTTTTTGTCAATTGTGGAGGCATTTTCTGGGTATTCTTGTTTCTCCAGGTATTCCCTAATATCATGGTACTAGGGTTTGTTTACAGCTTGTTTCTCGATCGTAAGGCAATAGGCTGGTTCGTCAAAGTGTCTGACCGTTATCCGCGGTTCGTGATTTGGCCATGTTACTTTAAACATAGAGGAAAGTGTTGCCAGTGCGTCAGCCATTTGATTTTCTTCCCTCGGGATATGGTTAAAAGTGATGGTCTCAAACTCAGCCATTAGTTCTAGTATGAGGTCTCGGTATGGGATTAGCTTTGCATCTCGCGTATCCCATTCTTTATTGACTTGGTGGATTACCAACCTTGAATCCCCATATACCTCGAGTAATTTAATCCTTAGATCGACCGCAGCTTCTAGAGCCAATATGCACGCTTCGTATTCTGCGATATTGTTGGTACAGTCGAAACATAATCTTGCAGTGAAGGGTATGTGGCGATTGTCAGGGGATGTCAAGACTGCCCCTATGCCATGTCCTAATGCATTTGAGGCTCCATCGAATGTAAGGGTCCACACCAATCCTGGTTCGGGTCCTTCATCGGGCCCAGGTATTTCATAGTCCCTCACCAGCATAATATCCTCGTCAGGGAAGTCGAACTTCATAGACTGGTACTCTTCAATGGGTTGATGAGCTAGATGTTCTGCCAGTACACTCCCTTTTATTGCTTTTTGGGTGACGTATTGAATGTCATATTCTGACAGTAGCATTTTCCATCTAGCGATTCTTCCTGTGAGAGCCTGTTTTTCGAACACGTATTTCAAAGGATCCATCCTCGATATTAACCATGTGGAATGGTTCAGCATATATTGCCTTAGACGTTTGGAGGCCCATGCTAGGGCACAACATGTCTTTTCCAACGGCGAATATCGGGATTCGCAATCGGTGAATTTCTTGCTAAGATAGTAAATAGCGTGTTCTTTCCTTCCTGTTTCGTCTTGCTGCCCCAGTACGCATCCCATGGACCTGTCGAGGACAGTGAGGTACATGATCAATGGTCTTCCCGACACCGGGGGTACGAGTATTGGTGGTTCTTGTAAATAACGCTTTATGGTTTCAAAAGCTACTTGACAATCGTCAT
Source organism: Vicia villosa (assembly GCF_029867415.1). Taxonomy (NCBI): domain Eukaryota; kingdom Viridiplantae; phylum Streptophyta; class Magnoliopsida; order Fabales; family Fabaceae; genus Vicia; species Vicia villosa. Next base: position 93,349,280 of record NC_081183.1, on the reverse strand, counting down.
TCCACTTGATTGGTTGATCTTTTCTTAGTAACTTGAATATGGGCTCACACGTAGCAGTTAAGTGTGAGATGAACCTTGAGATATAGTTCAAGCGCCCTAAGAAACAACGAACCTCTTTTTCTGTCCTTGGGACGGGCATTTCTTGTATGGCTTTTACCTTGTCAGGATCTACCTCTATGCCTCGTTGGCTTACTATGAATCCCAGCAACTTTCCTGATCTCACGCCAAATGTACACTTGTTCGGGTTCAACCTTAGCTTGAACTTCTTCAAGCGTTCAAACAACTTTTGCAAGTGTGTGAGGTGTTCCTCTTCAGTACAGGACTTAGCGATCATGTCATCCACATATACCCCGACTTCCTTATGTATCATATCATGGAACAGTGTGACCATAGCTCATTGATACGTTGCCCCAGCGTTTCGCAATCCAAAAGGCATCACCTTGTAACAGAAAGTACCCCAGGATGTCATGAAGGTGGTTTTGTCCATGTCTTCGGGAGCCATTTTAATTTGATTATATCCTAAGAATCCGTCCATGAATGAAAACACTGAAGCTTGCGCGGTGTTGTCCACTAGTATGTCTATGTGTGGTAGTGGAAAGTCGTCTTTTGGGCTTGCCTTATTCAGATCTCTGTAATCAACACACATGCGCACCTTTCCATCCTTCTTAGGTACTGGCACTATATTGGCGATCCATGGTGGGTATTCAACTACGGCGAGGAAACCTGCGTCAAACTGCTTGAGTACCTCTTCTCGGATTTTATTATCCATGTCAGGTCGGACTCTTCTGCGTTTTTGTCTGACCGGTGTACAACCCTCTTTGAGTGGTAGCCTATGCACGACGATGTCTGTATCCAGCCCAGGCATGTCACGGTATGACCAAGCGAATATTTCCACATAGTCATGGAGGAGTTTGACCAGTGTTGCTTTTATGTCCTCGTTCAGTGTTGCCCCAATCTTGATTTCCTTGGGTTCTTTGTCGGTGCCCAAATTTATGATTTCGATTGCTTCTTGAGGGGGGAGCATGCTCTTGGATTCCCTGTCCATTATCCTTGACAATTCTTCTGGAAGTTCATCGTCTTCCTCATCCCCTTCCTCAGACTGATTAGCGAGAGCCTCGAATTTACATTGAGTTTCAACAGTATTATTATCGGTGATGTTAGAAGGTGATCTGCACAAGTTTATGTTTTTGTTTTTAGTATGCAATTATGATTGTGCTTTTGTTTTACGCAAGAATGTTATTTGTCATTTCGAGAAAGTGAATGCAAGAACGAGATAGAGTTTTCAATACCAAATGCAAACGACAATTTTATTAATAAACTCAACTTTGAAAGTAAATGGGGCCCTTACAAACCAACTCTATGCTTCAGGCGAGGCATGAGCGACATTGTTTTTTATTAATTGAAAGGGAAATAAAACACACGGCAAAACAAATTACTTTGAAACATAAACTATCTCCGGTATCTCCAGGCTTGTCCAATTTTGAAGTTGTTCTCCTGGTCTAATCATCCCGATGAAGTTGGACGTGCCCTCCATGCTAGATATCATGGATACATGCTCATATCCCCCTGTGACAAAAGTTTGTGCGATCGGAGGGAAACGTTGCTCTTCCTGTGCAGCCTTCTTTGTTGGTTGGTATCCTAGCCCCAGACGATCTCTTTTCTCTTGCACTTCCGGGACTTTGCCCCAGCCTTCCATCTTCGTGTCTTGTAGGTCTCTCCAGGATGTTACCGCCCTTCGCATTTTCTCAATTGGTAGCGTGACAGTAGTTGCGATCTCCAGTGCCTGGAACGAAGTCTCTAATGCCTTTTCTCCAGCCTCAATGTATCGGTATGAATCCAGATTGCTGACAAATATGTCCTCCTCCCCATTGACGGTCACTATAGAGTTTCCATCCACAAATTTTACTTTCTGATGCAGAGTAGAGGTAACTGCCCCAGCAGCATGGATCCAGGGACGTCCTGTAACAGCCCGAATTTTATTATCTGACTAATTAAATTAAATAAGGATTTATTTACTTAATTTGGACGAAGTTTGATAATTAATTGGATCGTCGGTGTTATTGAGAAACATGTTCGAATTATTAAGTGAAGTTGGAATTTATTCGGTTAATCGGAGAATTAATAAAGTGGAGTATGTAGAGAAATAATATTAGAAATAATATTATTATTGGATTTTATTTATTTGAGATAAAGTCGGATTTAATTGGATTAATCGGAAAATAATATTAAGGGTAATAATATTATTTGTTGGAGCATAATTATTTATTTGACTACTATATTTTATGATTGGGCCTAATTAGTTAGGAAGTAGAATTATTTGGGTAAGCCCAATATCATAAATAAAGATAGTAAGAGAGGAAATGAGAAGTAGGAGAATCATTAGTTCATTTCAAGAGAAGAGAAGAGAGGAAATAAGGAGAAGAGGAGCAAAAGAGGAATAAAGAGAAAAGCTAGGTTTGAAGAAATTGAAGAGGTAAGGGGGAGAATCCCTAATCATTGTGGGTTAGTATAATGGGGTAATGGGTAGGTTACTATATTTATATTTGCCTATAGATGAATCTAAAAAAAAAAATGTGTTTGTTTGGTTTCTATTTATTATACTGAAAACTGTTGATAAATTGGAATTTAAAAACCAAATTAATACTGGAAATCAACATCCCTGTGTATACATACTGATGAACACGAAATAGAAAGTAGTGGTGAGTGACACCGAAATGATGTCACTATACAGCCTTGGACGGATGGCATGGTCTCTGCGAGGCAAAGCTGTAGCCGTGTTTACTGGAAAATGTGTTACCTCATTAATTCTTTTATTTTACCAGCTACTGTTGCTAGCCTTAGTCAAGTAGCAACGTGGACAACCAACACACTTTAGTGTTTGTAAGTGCCACTAGTACTAGCTATGTGTTCAAGTAATACTATGAACCATAGTATATGTCATTTAATGGAACAGGCTGCTATTGGTTTTTCCATTGGTCATTGGAAAGAAAATGAATACCACTTGCAACATCTTCCCTCACTGTAGCGTTTTTGGATCTATTAGAAATAAGTAAATAAACCACATGCCATGGTAGGTGATTACTAACTGCCACATAATGAATGAAATGTTACAGCTTTTAGCTTTAATCAAATGGTAGATTCTAGGCATAGTTTATTTATTTATTTAGTCTAATGATTAGCACTTGGAAAAAAATGGAATATGAACCAAAACACTTAGTAAACAGGATGCTATTGTGATAACTTTGTTCCATTTAAAAGAAAATAAAGTTGTCTATAATGTTTGGGGCTGATGCTAAACGTGGCTAGCCCTCCTTTGAGCTCACACGCCACTTTGGCTAATCATGGGCTAGGTAGAAATGTGAGATCACCATATTATTTTTTTTATAAAAATACTACTATACTAGTTATAACACTAAGAGAAACTATGACACTACCAATATGTTTATATGATGGACATGCCACTGCTACCAACCATGTATGCTAATTAAAATTAAAAGAAAACAAATGTTGCTATGATGGATATATAAATATACTAAGTAGTGAATGAATATGTCCCTATGAGTATTATTTTTAGTTGAAACTTCTAGGAGTAGTTAGATGGTAAACTCCTAATGGTTCTTAGTTATTATGAAAAGAGTAAATCATGTATAATTGATAAATTGTGAATTAACATGACTAGTATTAATTAAAAAGGGTGGATTGGATTTGTGTGTTGATTATTAAATGTGAATAATGCTTATGTGATGGGAATGTTGTGTACAATATTGTAGAATAATTCATTGAGTGAATTATTGTGATATGCTAAATATTAAGATGGTAGAGATGATCTTAATTGCATATGTTTGATTGACATTGTACATACATTCATATCATGGATGCCTTGAAACAAAGGTGGTTTGCTTTGAAACATAAGCGAGGCTTAGATTCTAAAGTGAATCAGAAGCGGTAAACTATATGTTTACGTTTGATGAGCTTTGGTTTTGTCCGGATCGGAAGCGTGGCTTGGATTCTAGATATTGAATCGGAAAGCGGTGAAACTTTGGATTCACAATTCGGTACCACATGCATAGTGTCACATATCTTGCATTGAGTCACATTAAAATTATGCGATAATTGAGTATGTGAAGTTGATGTGATTGTGATATGCGTATGAGTTTGATAATTGAAACGGGTGAAGTTTGAATACATATTTGATTAGATGTGTGAATATGTGAGAATTATGATTGTGTACTTAATTGAGAATATAATAGTAGAATTGAAATATTATACTATTTAAGCTTGTTGTATACTCGATAACATGTGAAATATGTGTTGATTACTATTATCTATTCTGTTTTACATAGTATGACTAATTACTTGAAGTGTTGATTTAACCATTATATTCTGTTATACTTTCTTCATAATGGTTTGTATTCTCACCCTTCTGTTTTAATGTTTCCCTCGTTTGGCGACATGCAGGTTTGACGATTAGTAGCTTGCGTGTGACCTAGTCGGAGTTTCTTCTGAGTTTGCTTGGTAATTAAGTAGCGAGTCAATGCTCTGGTCATGTAACACTAGGTAGTTTAGACGTTGAACTCATGTTCTAATTGTTTATGTATTTTGTTATAACTTGTGAACCTGTTTAATTGGTTACTTGTCGTTGAGAGGCTTTGGGCCAAATATTATGATTATGGTTATCTTATGAGTTGTTTATGGAGATATGATCATGGTATGGGACATGTATCATTTATATGAAACACATGAGTATTACTTTCCGCTGTTAATGCATATTCTGGATGAATTATGATTATATGTCAGGTGTTACTTGAAATGACCAGGTGTATTGTATTTTGTGGATAAATGTTGTCGGTTTTTAAAAGCTTTTAGTTTTTGAAAACGTCGATGTGAGGCCCTTTTAATTATATGCATGCTTATTCTCTGATTATATGCTTATTATTTATGGGGTAAAAAGGGGTGTTACATTAGTGGTATCAGAGCATGGTCGACCAGTTGGTCAAGGTTATTATTGTCTTTTATCCTGTTGTATTTGATTCGTGTATCTGACACGATCGATACTATTTTGTCTGGTTGTTTGGTTGTTTAGGACGATGGCTGCGGGAAGGAATGTTGACATTGATGTTGAGGCAATGATGAGGCGGACTGGTGCGATTGGACAAGAACCGCAAGAGAATGTCGGTTATGGAGGAAAGGATGAGTTCCGTGCTTTTGGAGACTTTCAAAGGTGCAACCCGTCGATATTTGAAGGAGGTTATGGACCGGACAAAATGCACGCATGGATGAGAGAAATTGAGAAGATCTTTCAAGTCGTGAGTTGTACTGATGTACAGAAGGTATAGTTTGGTACTCACGTGCTGACAAAAGAAGCTGACGTTTGGTGGAGTAATACTGTGCGGAGATTTGAAATAGAAGGTATTGAAGTTACTTGGACTCTTTTCCGTGATGCTTTTTTGGGAAACTATTTTCCAGAAAATGTGCGTGGAAAGAAAGAAGTGAGGTTTCTACAGTTGAAATGAGGAGGAGAACAATTCTGTGAGAAATCGTATGATGACATGAGGGAACTGTCGCACGCTCGCGAAAATGAACAGAGTCGCCACCAATATATTTATCCCATCGAGGGAAAGGAACATCAGAAAACCTAACAAAGGAAGGAACAGGGTCTTTCGACCAGAGATAGGGTACGGGAGTCGGTTACGCAAGGGGAAGGTGTTAGCACCCCTCGCGCCCATCGTACTCGATGGTATCCACCTATGTTTGTTGCTATCTAAAGGGTGTATAAATCTAAAGCTTAATGCAAAGGGAATGCATGCAAATGAAAGAAAAGAAACACGGGGAAAATAAGGTTTATAAATAATTGTGCTCGTTCAAGCCCCGCGACTTGATGCCTACGTATCCTTTTCAGGAATCAGAGCGCCGTAGTTCGGCTCTTTAGTTTTGTTTGTTTTGTGTTTTTTAGTGGACGAAGTTACATTCGCACTCCGCTGCTCGACCTCTGGAGTCTTAAGCTGGGAATGGAGCGGAAATAACGTGTCCGATTAAAGAATGCCTCGGAGGCGAGATAGAGAAGAGAGTTTGAGCGTTTCGAGGAAATCCCTTAAGCAAGGGAAACTCGAGTTACTCTTTGGTTTTTGTTTTTTAGAAGTTGGGAACTTACGCCTGAATGGGACCCTTAAGCAAGGGAGCTCCAAGCACTCGAACATCCCTTAAGCAAGAGAAGTTACAAGCTTCCATTCCCTTTTTATTAGTCAAAGTATTTATTAGTCATTTTTTATGAGTTTTCTTGGTATTTTTTATGGGATTTAATTCAAGTATTTGTTAGATGTTTTAAAGTTGAAAATGAAAAGAAACTAACCTAAGTATGAAGGGAATTTCTACCTAATGTTATCATGGTTTCTACCTAAAGGTTAGGATTAAAAGAATAATGAAAATTAAAGATCGCAATTAGAAGTCAATAGTGAGTAACACAATGGTGCAAAAATTGGCATACAAGCACATAGTAACAAGTCAAAAGTATAGTACAAATGAATTAAAAATACTACTATTTTTTATATTGATTTTTATGAGAGAAATTGAGTTACAAGTCAAGTAAAAGACTAAGACAAATAGCCTAAAAAACTAATATTTTTAGTGATTATTTTTTATATGTCAAAAATTGCATTAAAGGTTTAAAAAATGATAGTGGAAGAATTAGTATTTTTATTGCTTAAAAGAAATAGGAGAAAAATCTAATTAAGCCTAAATCTATTAATTAAAACAAAAGTAAACAGGGGGTGCAATCCTGAATTGCAGGGTGTAAGGAGTAAGGGTGCTGAGCCCATTGGGTCTGACCCAAAGACTGTTTTTTGTTGCAGAATTTCTTAGTGCCAAAAACATGTGATGCTGGGCCACTGGGGGGTGCAAATAACGATCAGGCCCAGAGTTATTGTTCATTTCTGATTTCCTTACCAAAAAAAGTGACAGCATTGGACCAAAAGGGTATGAATTTGGGGCCCAACGTGTGATTATTGATCCATCATCAAACTAATTGGTTTCGGTCCATTTTTATTTTCTTTTCAGAATTTGTTTTCAATGAAATAAAAAAGAAAATAAATTAAAAATTAAAACAAGAATGAAAAGAGGATTTAGGGTTTGTGTTGTGACCTTCAGTCTTCGAACGTATCCCCTTCCTCTCTGCGCAAACGGCGGCGGCGACGGTGTAAATCACCCTGCTCCGGCAAAATTCTTCAGTTCGCCATCGTGATCAGAAGCAAACACTCAACCTCCGGTCTCATTCTCTTGCTTCCGTCTCTGTCTCAAGCTCATCTCCTCTCGAATGCGCCTCCGACGACCTAACCTCGCCGTGAACCACCGTTCCATTTTGAATCAACGAATTCCAAACACAAACTCAACCTAAAATCATGTCCTGAACCTGAATTGGAGACCAATCGCAGAAGAACCGGCTCCGTGTTCTTTGTAGGTGCTTGAATCGCGAGATGCGAGAATGAACCTTGGCTCAGGTGCACCTCGATCTTTTTCTTTATGCTTTTTGAATCTTCTTCTTTTTATTCTCTCCTCTGTTCTTGCTGCAAGATAGTTATTGATGGAGTTATTGTCGTTGTTGCAGTGACAGTTCTTTGAGAATGAACGGAGGATGAAACTTCAATTTGAGAGCTGCGTGATGTGGTTGAAGAATTGTGGAGCGGTTGAAGGGAGAGTGAATGAAGATGGTGATAAAAACGGTGGAATCGCAGAGATGAAAAGAGGGCTCGCAGAGATGAAGTGAAGGCTTGCGAGGGAAGAAGAATGGTGAATGGTTGAAGAGTGGTTCTGTGGATGATGAATGGATCGTGAAGGGGTGGAGAAAGGTTATGAATGAAGATGAAGGTGGTCGAGAATGAAGGTTCAGGGGTGAAGATGATGGTTGTATGTTGTTGAATTGAAGAAGGTGAAGGAGAATGGTGGTCAATGGTGAAGAGAAGAAGATGAGTGAAAGTGGTGAAGAGCTTGAAGAATGATGAGGATGGTGTTATATAGAGGTATCCAAGGTTAGTTACAAATTCTCATTTCTCTATTGAATCTCAGTTACCACTGGTTACCAATCTGTTAGGTTAGGAAAGTTTGTTATAAAATCGGTTAGTTAGTTGCTGGTTGTTATAATTCTGTTAGGACAGTTACATTTAGTTAGGGAATCAGTTGAAACTAAGTTAATTATGGTGGTTAGAATGGTTATAAGGTTGATTTTTGAACTCTTTTCTATTCTGAACTTGGTGTGGTACTGAATTGATGATGTATGTTATGGTTCCGGCAGGTTTTTCGATAGCTTGGATTGCTGCAAGATCGTAGTTTATGAGCTGTCTTGACTTAGCCTTGTCTGGATGCAAGAAGAAGAGGCGGGAGATGGCTTAAGTGGTTGCTGTAAAGATTCAGGTAGTATGAAATGTTTGTAAGTATGATTTTTATGGTATGTGAATCGGTGCCCAAGTGGTTTTCTGAGTATGGTGATTTGCAGGTTTATGTTGAATGTGGAGCTGATTTGTGTAGGCAGAATATGATGATGCAGGTCTGGCGAAGTGATTAGATGCAAGCTTCCGAACCGGTTCAATATGTACACGTGGCTGGAGTAAGACGACATGATGAATAACTCTCAAGATAGAACCATAGAGATCTTTCTTTCCTCTTTTTTTTTTATAACATGACAGTGTGAAATTAGGATGCAGTTGAATGAGACCATAGATAGAATTTAATGTACTTTGCTGATTGTATCTTCTTTTTTTTCTAGTGACAATGATGTTGTAATGGATATTTGGACTTTTGGTTTATGGATTTTTGTTTGAACCATGATGGGCTTTTTTTTTTGGATATGTGTATGGTCTTTGTAATGAGTTTAGATTTATGGGATGTGGTATGACAAACTCTTGAAGTTGGGATGAACTCTTGTATTCTTTTTTTTGGAGTTCGAATAATATATGCCATTTGATATGTAACAAGTTCCTTTTTGGTTTGAATTGATGTAACTTTTCCTTTGCGGTTTGCAATGTCTTTATGATAAGTTAGAACTATTGCAATCAATCTGACCTTATAAACTTGAGACTTTGATGTATGAATCGCAAATAGTGTCCACTTTCGTAAGCTTGTAGTAAACCTTAAAAGAGACTTGTAATGAATCATGGTAGTTATTTGAATGAACTTTGCAAATGGGGTTCGTCTTAAACATCGAATGTAGTTGAACCTTGAATACTAAATGAATTATTCACAAGTTATTGTTTGGATCCAAATGGCGCGCATATTCAAATTAATCCAGTACTTCAAACGATAATAGAAACCCACTTTAACCCAGCCAGAAGATATGATAGGGATCAATCGAAATAAGCCTTGAATGACGATGGAAACCCTGATCCATAAGAGCTAAGGCGCTCTCAACACTGTGTTCTCTTTATTCGCGATCCATAAAACTATCTGAATCACATTTCAATGTACATAGGAGTATTAGATGAATCAGTAGCTGTTGGGTGTATGCGCCCCAAAAATCAGTGACACTTTAATAATTTAAAACCTCTGATCCCAATGCTAATGATTGTTTTGATGATGCATGATTTTGTTGATGTCCTAACATGCAAATGATATTAAAGTAGTAAGCCAGTTAGAGGTAAAATTAGATGGGCAAATTTTGGGGTGCAACAGCTGCCCCTATTTAATCGGCTTAAACCTGAAGGTGAGATTGGCACTTGCCTTTCAAGCGTTCGAGGTAGAAGAAGATTAAAAACCAAGTGAACCTGAAAATTTGCCTGGTTAGAGATGTGGTCCACTGGGAAAGAAATGGTGTCAACTCCACTAAGGAAAATTGTATCAACTCTGAATTGAACAAATTAACTCTGGGTTAGAAATGAAATAAACATCAACTCTGGGTTGAAAAAGAAAAGTAGGCCAACTCTAGGTCAAAGAATAAAGGGAAGTTAACTCTGGGTTGAGAAAGAAAGAAGGAATATCAACTCTGGGTTGAGAGAAAGTAATTGGATAATGACTATGGGTTAAAAGTGGAAAGATGAACAATTAGAAATAATCGTCAACTCTGGGTTGAGTGGGAAAGACAAACGATAACCGTCAACTCTAGGTTGAGTGAGAATATATAATTAACTCGGGGTTAAAAGATGAAAGGAAAATCAACTCTGGGTTGAACACCAAAACATCAACTCTAGGTTGAAAAAGGGATAACCGTCAACTCTGGGTTGAGTGGGAAAAAGATCAACTCTGGGTTGAATAAAAGATAACCGTCAACTCTGGGTTGAGTGGGAAAGAGAATCAATTCTGGATTGAATAAAAATAACCGTCAACTCTGGGTTGAGCGAGAAAGAAAGAAGGTAACCGTCAACTCTGGGTTGAGAGGGAAAAGGTGAAATCAAATCTGGATTGAATAAAGGATAACCATCAACTCTGGGTTGAGTGGGAAAAGACAAAAGATAATCGTCAACTCTGGGTTGAGAGGGAAAGAACAAGTGATAACCGTCAACTCTGGGTTGAGTGGGGAAAAGAAATCAACAAGGAATAACCGTCAACTATAGGTTGAGTGGGAAAGACAAGAGATAACCGTCAACTCTGGGTTGAGTGAGAAATAAGAAAAGGTAACCGTCAGCTCTGGGTTGAACAAAAGGATAACCGTCAACTCTGGATTGAGTGGGAAAAGAAACAATAAGAAATATCCGTCAACTCTGGGTTGAGTAGGAAAAGAAACAAGAAGAAATATCCGTCAACTCTGGGTGAGAGGGAAAGAAACAAGACAACCATCAACTCTGGGTTGAGTGGGAAAAAGATAAGCATCAACTCTGGGTTGAATAAAAGACAAACATCAACTCTGGGTTGAATAAAAGGTGACCGTCAATTCTGAGTGAGTGGGAAAAGGAGAAATCAATTCTGGATTGAATAAAGGATAACCGTCAACTCTGGGTTGACTGGGAAAAGGAAAGAGACAACCGTCAACTCTGGGTTGAGTGGGAAGAAGAAAAGAAGATCAACTCTGGGTTGAATAGAAGAAGAAAAAGATATCCATCAACTCTGGGTGAGAGGGAAATAAGAGATAAAGAATAATCATGAACTCTGGGTTGAGAGGGTAAAGAGGAAAAAGATCAACTCTGGGTTGAATAAAAGAAAAGATAACCTTCAACTCTGAGTTGAGAGGGGAATAAGAAAAAAGATCAACTCTGGGTTGAATGAAAGAAAAGGTAATCTTCAACTCTGGGTTGAGAGAGGAACTAAGAAAAAGACATCCCTCAACTCTGGGTGAGAGGGAAGAGATAATTAACTCGGAGTTAAGAGATGAAGGGAAAATCAACTCTGGGTTGAACACAAAAACATCAACTCTGGATTGAAGAAAGATGAACATGACTGTCTTTGGGAGATGACACCACAATGGTAACTCTGATTGATCCAGTGGAATATCGATTGATTGCTTGTAGAGATCTCATCTGATGAGTAACTTGGCTTATGCTTCATATGCAAATGTTTGATTTATTTGTGCACTTCTGGAGATGCTATGCAATGATTGCTATATGCAGTGTACTGATTGGATGTTCAGGGTTTCTGCTTTGTATGGTGTAGATTAGATGGAGTTCTGAACTCTGCTTGATTCAAGATAGGGTGGATGCCCCAGCTTTGTTGATGATTGGATTATGCGGGTGAAATGATAATGAAAATGCAGTGATATGCATGATGATTGTATGATTATGAGTGCAATGATTGTCTCCAAGATACCAGGAGTGGATGGAGGAATCCTTGCAGGAAGGTTGTTGCTTGAAGGATAGCCCTTGTGAAGGTGAGGTGTTTGGCTTGGCTCCTCGACACTTGTCTTGATATCTGACACTTGCTTGGGGATGGAAGAAAGAATTGTCACTAGCTTGCCCCAGCTTGTATGACCTTTTGAGATAGAATTTTGACATGCTTGAATCATGGAGATTTTATAATGGTCTGCCCCGTGTAGATCATGGAATGAATGAATGCCCCAGCTTGAAAGGAATTCTTCCCACCATATGGATGCTTCAGGTATTTGCTCAGCGGGTGACCAACCTTTGCCTTTGTAAGACTACTCGATGGAATTTCAATGTTAAACTTTCCTTGGTATCAAGTACTTACTTTCAGATTAGAGACAATTCTGTTTTGAAAAGGATAATGAGAATGCAATGCACGTGTTAATCTCAAAGAAAAAAGTTTTTTTTATTTGTCAAAATGTTGTACTGATACTAACACAAGTGACAAGCAACATTAGGAGTCAGTTTTGACATGATTTTACAGTTTGTATGCTTTCAGAATGAACCCTGCTTCAATTAGGACTTTTAAGGGTTGTAACGTGGCCGGGTTCACGGTTTAAGAAACAAAGGATAAAGGCTCAAGTTCTACTTAACCCACCCCTTCTTCGTGATGTTCTCGAGTCCTACGTTCAGCTAGTTCGACACGAGTATTCGCCTTTCAAGAAGGATTGTGATGGATGAGGATCCTTTATGGCTTTGATGGAGGTGGCAGTCACCCTTTAGTGCTTTCATTGATGGTCATAACAACTTGTCCCTCGGAGGATTTTTCTTTTACATTTGCCTTTTGCTTTCCCTAACTTTTGCCTGGACAAGAAGTTTCTCTTGATTTGGTTTTCGTTGTCCAGCGGGATATGCCCTAATTTTTGCCTAAGTCATTTGCTTAAAAGCTCTTTTTCTCTTTTTGACTTTTCTTTCGACTTAGCGGGCTATTGTTTCTTTTTGATAATTCATGACTTTCTTTTCATTTTTTTTTGTCTCGTTCGGGAACAAGTTGTATGACTTTGTGATTGACTTGAAAAGGTTGTGACTGCCTTCTTCTTAATGAATGAGGACATCCATTGTGGATTGTGCTCTTCTTTTTTTGTTATGAGATCTGAGATATGATTGATCCTCTGATGGAATACCTGAAAGTTGAGCGCTCGGTCGCACTAACTGAAGTCTACCCTGCCCCTGGTTAAGATTGAGGGTTTTGTATTTTTTTGAAAAAAACTACTACTCCTTAGGCTCAAAGGGGTTGACGAGGGTTTCACTCCCTTATAACTCCAGTGTTTGGGAATTGAAATAATGCCTGCACATCGTCAGCAGGATCTTTGTTCCAAAAGCATACAGTTAGTAGTTCATGTGTTTTTGATTTTCATCATTCTCCTTTTTTAGTTGCTTAAGACAGATGAGTGGAATACCAATGAACATAATGACAAAGATGAAATGATTTGAGAAAAACATGTATATTGCATTATTTTTATTTATTCGAACAGAATGAGTTCCTTACATTGAGAAGTACTTGATAACAACAAAAGTAATACAGTTGAAGATACTTGAGAAATCTATACAATGGCAAGTTTGGCCTTATTTTGATGCAAATGAAATGTTCTTTGACAAACATAAAGTCTTTTAGGCTTCTTTGGTGGAAGGTACCCTCATGAGGAGGCATGGGGGTCCTTAGATAGTAGCTTGATTTTGTTTGTAATTTCCCATGATGCTTCTTTTGTGAGCTCTTGTCGGATATTGGCGTCGAGGAATCGTCTTGTCTGATTTGATGGAGAGGTAGGAGGTAAGAGTCTTGGTAACCATGGATGCACATGCATGAATGCAAAAATGTTAATGAAGATGCAAATGTATCATAAATCAGGATCAAGGATCAAGGCCTCTTGGATAACAGCTTCTCATGGTCAAATAAGATATGGTCGAACCCTCCAGATTCAGAGGTTCGACGTTGCTTTCTGGATAAATAGCTTGTGCATAAGTCAAAGATGGTCGAACCCTCCAGATTCAGAGGTTCGACGTTGATTCTAATAAATAACTGATGTAGAACTTCTGTATAAGTCAAATGTCCCAGGATCAAAGGTTCGACGCCTATTTGGAATACCAGAATATCAAGCACCAGGAGAATAGACCAAATAAAGGTCCGACCTCCACTATGAAGAAGCAATGGTATGTAGGAGCCAAGGTTTCCTGTCCCACCCCAATCTCACGGGTATGAAGTCTAGACACGGACAAGTGGTCCCTAATGGTCACCAGGGTCTACAGTTCCCATGGGGTACAAAGTGTTTGAGGCAACAAGCGTGCCAGACACAGTGTTCCATGAAAGAACCTCGCCCAGTTGTGGTACCCCATATTGAACTCATCCATAGCAAGCGCTACGGTAGTCAACATGAGCATCCACGCTAATCCTATGTGTCACTTGGCCTGGGTAGTGGGCCTTTTACCTCATACAAACCCCCCACCTGCAAAACAGAACAGAAGACCCCAAGGAACACAGAATATAATCCATATGCATGATGTGCAAACAGAAATAGACATGATATGCAAGAAGAAAATAAACATGCAAACATATATACAAGATATAGACATAAAGCAAGTAAACACCCAGTAAATAAACAAACAAACGCAGGCTAGGATCGACTCACTAAGGATGGACCAGCAACAGGTCTAGCAACATCCCCAGCAGAGTCGCTAGCTGTCGCACGCTCGCGAAAATGAACAGAGTCGCCACCAATATATTTATCCCATCGAGGGAAAGGAACATCAGAAAACCTAACAAAGGAAGGAACAGGGTCTTTCGACCAGAGATAGGGTACGGGAGTCGGTTACGCAAGGGGAAGGTGTTAGCACCCCTCGCGCCCATCGTACTCGATGGTATCCACCTATGTTTGTTGCTATCTAAAGGGTGTATAAATCTAAAGCTTAATGCAAAGGGAATGCATGCAAATGAAAGAAAAGAAACACGGGGAAAATAAGGTTTATAAATAATTGTGCTCGTTCAAGCCCCGCGACTTGATGCCTACGTATCCTTTTCAGGAATCAGAGCGCCGTAGTTCGGCTCTTTAGTTTTGTTTGTTTTGTGTTTTTTAGTGGACGAAGTTACATTCGCACTCCGCTGCTCGACCTCTGGAGTCTTAAGCTGGGAATGGAGCGGAAATAACGTGTCCGATTAAAGAATGCCTCGGAGGCGAGATAGAGAAGAGAGTTTGAGCGTTTCGAGGAAATCCCTTAAGCAAGGGAAACTCGAGTTACTCTTTGGTTTGTGTTTTTTAGAAGTTGGGAACTTACGCCTGAATGGGACCCTTAAGCAAGGGAGCTCCAAGCACTCGAACATCCCTTAAGCAAGAGAAGTTACAAGCTTCCATTCCCTTTTTATTAGTCAAAGTATTTATTAGTCATTTTTTATGAGTTTTCTTGGTATTTTTTATGGGATTTAATTCAAGTATTTGTTAGATGTTTTAAAGTTGAAAATGAAAAGAAACTAACCTAAGTATGAAGGGAATTTCTACCTAATGTTATCATGGTTTCTACCTAAAGGTTAGGATTAAAAGAATAATGAAAATTAAAGATCGCAATTAGAAGTCAATAGTGAGTAACACAATGGTGCAAAAATTGGCATACAAGCACATAGTAACAAGTCAAAAGTATAGTACAAATGAATTAAAAATACTACTATTTTTTATATTGATTTTTATGAGAGAAATTGAGTTACAAGTCAAGTAAAAGACTAAGACAAATAGCCTAAAAAACTAATATTTTTAGTGATTATTTTTTATATGTCAAAAATTGCATTAAAGGTTTAAAAAATGATAGTGGAAGAATTAGTATTTTTATTGCTTAAAAGAAATAGGAGAAAAATCTAATTAAGCCTAAATCTATTAATTAAAACAAAAGTAAACAGGGGGTGCAATCCTGAATTGCAGGGTGTAAGGAGTAAGGGTGCTGAGCCCATTGGGTCTGACCCAAAGACTGTTTTTTGTTGCAGAATTTCTTAGTGCCAAAAACATGTGATGCTGGGCCACTGGGGGGTGCAAATAACGATCAGGCCCAGAGTTATTGTTCATTTCTGATTTCCTTACCAAAAAAAGTGACAGCATTGGACCAAAAGGGTATGAATTTGGGGCCCAACGTGTGATTATTGATCCATCATCAAACTAATTGGTTTCGGTCCATTTTTATTTTCTTTTCAGAATTTGTTTTCAATGAAATAAAAAAGAAAATAAATTAAAAATTAAAACAAGAATGAAAAGAGGATTTAGGGTTTGTGTTGTGACCTTCAGTCTTCGAACGTATCCCCTTCCTCTCTGCGCAAACGGCGGCGGCGACGGCGTAAATCACCCTGCTCCGGCAAAATTCTTCAGTTCGCCATCGTGATCAGAAGCAAACACTCAACCTCCGGTCTCATTCTCTTGCTTCCGTCTCTGTCTCAAGCTCATCTCCTCTCGAATGCGCCTCCGACGACCTAACCTCGCCGTGAACCACCGTTCCATTTTGAATCAACGAATTCCAAACACAAACTCAACCTAAAATCACGTCCTGAACCTGAATTGGAGACCAATCGTAGAAGAACCGGCTCCGTGTTCTTTGTAGGTGCTTGAATCGCGAGATGCGAGAATGAACCTTGGCTCAGGTGCACCTCGATCTTTTTCTTTATGCTTTTTGAATCTTCTTCTTTTTATTCTCTCCTCTGTTCTTGCTGCAAGATAGTTATTGATGGAGTTATTGTCGTTGTTGCAGTGACAGTTCTTTGAGAATGAACGGAGGATGAAACTTAAATTTGAGAGCTGCGTGATGTGGTTGAAGAATTGTGGAGCGGTTGAAGGGAGAGTGAATGAAGATGGTGATAAAAACGGTGGAATCGCAGAGATGAAAAGAGGGCTCGCAGAGATGAAGTGAAGGCTTGCGAGGGAAGAAGAATGGTGAATGGTTGAAGAGTGGTTCTGTGGATGATGAATGGATCGTGAAGGGGTGGAGAAAGGTTATGAATGAAGATGAAGGTGGTCGAGAATGAAGGTTCAGGGGTGAAGATGATGGTTGTATGTTGTTGAATTGAAGAAGGTGAAGGAGAATGGTGGTCAATGGTGAAGAGAAGAAGATGAGTGAAAGTGGTGAAGAGCTTGAAGAATGATGAGGATGGTGTTATATAGAGGTATCCAAGGTTAGTTACAAATTCTCATTTCTCTATTGAATCTCAGTTACCACTGGTTACCAATCTGTTAGGTTAGGAAAGTTTGTTATAAAATCGGTTAGTTAGTTGCTGGTTGTTATAATTCTGTTAGGACAGTTACAGTTAGTTAGGGAATCAGTTGAAACTAAGTTAATTATGGTGGTTAGAATGGTTATAAGGTTGATTTTTGAACTCTTTTCTATTCTGAACTTGGTGTGGTACTGAATTGATGATGTATGTTATGGTTCCGGCAGGTTTTTCGATAGCTTGGATTGCTGCAAGATCGTAGTTTATGAGCTGTCTTGACTTAGCCTTGTCTGGATGCAAGAAGAAGAGGCGGGAGATGGCTTAAGTGGTTGCTGTAAAGATTCAGGTAGTATGAAATGTTTGTAAGTATGATTTTTATGGTATGTGAATCGGTGCCCAAGTGGTTTTCTGAATATGGTGATTTGCAGGTTTATGTTGAATGTGGAGCTGATTTGTGTAGGCAGAATATGATGATGCAGGTCTGGCGAAGTGATTAGATGCAAGCTTCCGAACCGGTTCAATATGTACACGTGGCTGGAGTAAGACGACATGATGAATAACTCTCAAGATAGAACCATAGAGATCTTTCTTTCCTCTTTTTTTTTTATAACATGACAGTGTGAAATTAGGATGCAGTTGAATGAGACCATAGATAGAATTTAATGTACTTTGCTGATTGTATCTTCTTTTTTTTCTAGTGACAATGATGTTGTAATGGATATTTGGACTTTTGGTTTATGGATTTTTGTTTGAACCATGATGGGCTTTTTTTTTTGGATATGTGTATGGTCTTTGTAATGAGTTTAGATTTATGGGATGTGGTATGACAAACTCTTGAAGTTGGGATGAACTCTTGTATTCTTTTTTTTGGAGTTCGAATAATATATGCCATTTGATATGTAACAAGTTCCTTTTTGGTTTGAATTGATGTAACTTTTCCTTTGCGGTTTGCAATGTCTTTATGATAAGTTAGAACTATTGCAATCAATCTGACCTTATAAACTTGAGACTTTGATGTATGAATCGCAAATAGTGTCCACTTTCGTAAGCTTGTAGTAAACCTTAAAAGAGACTTGTAATGAATCATGGTAGTTATTTGAATGAACTTTGCAAATGGGGTTCGTCTTAAACATCGAATGTAGTTGAACCTTGAATACTAAATGAATTATTCACAAGTTATTGTTTGGATCCAAATGGCGCGCATATTCAAATTAATCCAGTACTTCAAACGATAATAGAAACCCACTTTAACCCAGCCAGAAGATATGATAGGGATCAATCGAAATAAGCCTTGAATGACGATGGAAACCCTGATCCATAAGAGCTAAGGCGCTCTCAACACTGTGTTCTCTTTATTCGCGATCCATAAAACTATCTGAATCACATTTCAATGTACATAGGAGAATTAGATGAATCAGTCTCTGTTGGGTGTATGCGCCCCAAAAATCAGTGACACTTTAATAATTTAAAACCTCTGATCCCAATGCTAATGATTGTTTTGATGATGCATGATTTTGTTGATGTCCTAACATGCAAATGATATTAAAGTAGTAAGCCAGTTAGAGGTAAAATTAGATGGGCAAATTTTGGGGTGCAACAGGAACAATCTGGTCTTGGCAAGAAGCCAAGTGGGGGAGGAGATTCTACTCCGATTAAGTGCTACAGGTGTGGCGAGAGGGGTCACAAAACTGTTGATTGTGGAATTAGTTCGAGTAGGAATTGCTACAGTTGTGGTGAGCAAGGACACAATTGTGCCATGAGCGATAATCCAAAGAAGGAGCAAGCGAAAGAAAAAGTGTCTGCGTTGTCTAGTGCTGAGACTAATACTAAGGATAAGTTAATCTGAGGTACGTGCTTTATTATGGATAATGGTGCAACGCATTATTTTATTCTTTGGATTGTGCTATAAGATTGGATCTTGTTTTATCTGTTATGCATAGAAGTATAGATATTGATACAACTGTTGTGGCTTTGTTTCTACTCCTTTTGGCATGTTTGAATTATCCGTTGAGCATCTTGGTAGAGATTTTGAGAATTGATTTAAGTTGTTTTCCGTTAGACCAAGTTGATGAATTTTGGTATGAATTTTTTTTGGAGTTGAATCAAGTAATTGTAACCTTAAGAGGGATTTTGAATCTTGGTGTTTAAGTGATTTCGAGTATAAGTTCTGAAGGAACACTATTATAGTTTAGTAACGGTAGTTTATGTTTCATTATGATTGACGACTGTCTATTAACAAATTGAGGACCTGATCACCCTTAATCTATTGTTGATAGGAGGCGATATCGTAGTGAACGAGATAGACTTGTCTTACTAACTTAATAGCGTGTAAAGCGACCAAGGAGAAGTTGAAGAGTAGATTTGAGGAATTGTTGAGAAGAGGTTCATTTCCTGAGTGTATAGTCGTAGAGTTACGCCTGTTTGTTGAGTAAGAAGGAGGAAGGTTCTATGAGGTAATGTTTCTTGAGGATATTTGATTCTAAGAGCGACGATGATCATGTTGAACATTTAAGGATTGGGTTATCGGTGCTAAAAGAGAAGGAGGTTATGTAAAGCTTTCTGAATATGAGTTTTGGTTAGAAGAAGTGAATTTTCTTAGATATGGGATTTCGAGTTGAGGTGTGTTGATGCAGATATCGATAAGTGGTAGCTTATGCTTCAAGGTAACTTAAAGTTCATGAGAAGAATTATTCGATGTATGAATGGATGTTATCCGCCGTTGGGTTGTTTTGGAACTTAAGAGGTATTAATTGTTGGATTGAGATTCGAAGTGTTTAGTGAGCACATGAGTTGCAGTATTTGTTTGATTGAAGGAATTGAGTAGGAGGCAAACGAGATGGTTAGAATTCTCAAAGGATTGTGTGTTGCATGGTATTTCCTTCGGATGTTGAAATGACATTTTTTTGAAGCTTTGTATGGTCGTAAGTGTAGAATGTTTTGTATCGATATGAATAGAGAGAGAGAGAGAGTGGATGTGGTCTGGGTGTTGAGATGGTTGTGTCGACTAAATTTTCGAGGACGAAAATATTTTAAGTGGGGGAGAGTTGTAACAGCCCGAATTTTATTATCTGACTAATTAAATTAAATAAGGATTTATTTACTTAATTTGGACGAAGTTTGATAATTAATTGGATCGTCGGTGTTATTGAGAAACATGTTCGGATTATTAAGTGAAGTTGGAATTTATTCGGTTAATCGGAGAATTAATAAAGTGGAGTATGTAGAGAAATAATATTAGAAATAATATTATTATTGGATTTTATTTATTTGAGATAAAGTCGGATTTAATTGGATTAATCGGAAAATAATATTAAGGGTAATAATATTATTTGTTGGAGCATAATTATTTATTTGACTACTATATTTTATGATTGGGCCTAATTAGTTAGTAAGTAGGATTATTTGGGTAAGCCCAATATCATAAATAAAGATAGTAAGAGAGGAAATGAGAAGTAGGAGAATCATTAGTTCATTTCAAGAGAAGAGAAGAGAGGAAATAAGGAGAAGAGGAGCAAAAGAGGAATAAAGAGAAAAGCTAGGTTTGAAGAAATTGAAGAGGTAAGGGGGAGAATCCCTAATCATTGTGGGTTAGTATAATGGGGTAATGGGTAGGTTACTATATTTATATTTGCCTATAGATGAATCTAAAAAAAAAATGTGTTTGTTTGGTTTCTATTTATTATACTGAAAACTGTTGATAAATTGGAATTTAAAAACCAAATTAATACTGGAAATCAACATCCCTGTGTATACATACTGATGAACACGAAATAGAAATTAGTGGTGAGTGACACCGAAATGATGTCACTATACAGCCTTGGACGGATGGCATGGTCTCTGCGAGGCAAAGCTGTAGCCGTGTTTACTGGAAAATGTGTTACCTCATTAATTCTTCTATTTTACCAGCTACTGTTGCTAGCCTTAGTCAAGTAGCAACGTGGACAACCAACACACTTTAGTGTTTGTAAGTGCCACTAGTACTAGCTATGTGTTCAAGTAATACTATGAACCATAGTATATGTCATTTAATGGAACAGGCTGCTATTGGTTTTGCCATTGGTCATTGGAAAGAAAATGAATACCACTTGCAACATCTTCCCTCACTGTAGCGTTTTTGGCTCTATTAGAAACAAGTAAATAAACCACATGCCATGGTAGGTGATTACTAACTGCCACATAATGAATGAAATGTTACAGCTTTTAGCTTTAATCAAATGGTAGATTCTAGGCATAGTTTATTTATTTATTTAGTCTAATGATTAGCACTTGGAAAAAAATGGAATATGAACCAAAACACTTAGTAAACAGGATGCTATTGTGATAACTTTGTTCCATTTAAAAGAAAATAAAGTTGTCTATAATGTTTGGGGCTGATGCTAAACGTGGCTAGCCCTCCTTTGAGCTCACACGCCACTTTGGCTAATCATGGGCTAGGTAGAAATGTGAGATCACCATATTATTTTTTTTATAAAAATACTACTATACTAGTTATAACACTAAGAGAAACTATGACACTACCAATATGTTTATATGATGGACATGCCACTGCTACCAACCATGTATGCTAATTAAAATTAAAAGAAAACAAATGTTGCTATGATGGATATATAAATATACTAAGTAGTGAATGAATATGTCCCTATGAGTATTATTTTTAGTTGAAACTTCTAGGAGTAGTTAGATGGTAAACTCCTAATGGTTCTTAGTTATTATGAAAAGAGTAAATCATGTATAATTGATAAATTGTGAATTAACATGACTAGTATTAATTAAAAAGGGTGGATTGGATTTGTGTGTTGATTATTATATGTGAATAATGCTTATGTGATGGGAATGTTGTGTACAATATTGTAGAATAATTCATTGAGTGAATTATTGTGATATGCTAAATATTAAGATGGTAGAGATGATCTTAATTGCATATGTTTGATTGACATTGTACATACATTCATATCATGGATGCCTTGAAACAAAGGTGGTTTGCTTTGAAACATAAGCGAGGCTTAGATTCTAAAGTGAATCGGAAGCGGTAAACTATATGTTTACGTTTGATGGGCTTTGGTCTTGTCCGGATCGGAAGCGTGGCTTGGATTCTAGATATTGAATCGGAAAGCGGTGAAACTTTGGATTCACAATTCGGTACCACATGCATAGTGTCACATATCTTGCATTGAGTCACATTAAAATTATGCGATAATTGAGTATGTGAAGTTGATGTGATTGTGATATGCGTATGATTTTGATAATTGAAACGGGTGAAGTTTGAATACATATTTGATTAGATGTGTGAATATGTGAGAATTATGATTGTGTACTTAATTGAGAATATAATAGTAGAATTGAAATATTATACTATTTAAGCTTGTTGTATACTCGATAACATGTGAAATATGTGTTGATTACTATTATCTATTATGTTTTACATAGTATGACTAATTACTTGAAGTGTTGATTTAACCATTATATTCTGTTATACTTTCTTCATAATGGTTTGTATTCTCACCCTTCTGTTTTAATGTTGCCCTCGTTTGGCGACATGCAGGTTTGACGATTAGTAGCTTGCGTGTGACCTAGTCGGAGTTTCTTCTGAGTTTGCTTGGTAATTAAGTAGCGAGTCAATGCTCTGGTCATGTAACACTGGGTAGTTTAGACGTTGAACTCATGTTCTAATTGTTTATGTATTTTGTTATAACTTGTGAACCTGTTTAATTGGTTACTTGTCGTTGAGAGGCTTTGGGCCAAATATTATGATTATGGTTATCTTATGAGTTGTTTATGGAGATATGATCATGGTATGGGACATGTATCATTTATATGAAACACATGAGTATTACTTTCCGCTGTTAATGCATATTCTGGATGAATTATGATTATATGTCAGGTGTTATTTGAAATGACCAGGTGTATTGTATTTTGTGGATAAATGTTGTCGGTTTTTAAAAGCTTTTAGTTTTTGAAAACGTCGATGTGACGCCCTTTTAATTATATGCATGCTTATTCTCTGATTATATGCTTATTATTTATGGGGTAAAAAGGGGTGTTACACATCCCAATAAGCAGGTATACGCAGGTTCAATCTCCATTACTTGGAAATTGATGCAGAATGTATGGGGACCAACTACTATGGGGAGGTCCACTTCTCCGAATACTGGACTTTGTGACCCATCGAAGGCTTTGACCACCAGGCGACTTGGTCTAACTACCAAGCCTTCCAAGGCTATTTTATCGAGAGTGGCCTTTGGCATCACGTTTAATGATGACCCTGTGTCAATTAGAACCCTACACAGATGAGCTTTCCCACATTGTATGGAGATATGCAGGGCTTTGTTATGCTCTCCCTTGTGAGGGTAGCTCATGTTCGCTAAAACTTAAACATGCCCCAGCAGTAAGATTAGCCACCATTCCGTCAAATTGATTTACAGTGATGTCCTTAGCTACGTGGTCAGCGCTCAAAATCTTCATCAAGGTGTCTCGGTGTTTTTCTGAATGTATTAACAGTGAGAGGAGTGAGATCCTGGACGGAGTTTGGTGCAACTGGTCCACTACTTTATAATCACTTCTCTTGATTAACGCCAAAAACTCCTCAGCATCTTTGTTAGTGGTCTCTTTGTCCTTGGCTGCGCCTTTTTCAGTCGGGACCACAGTAGCTTTATCACTTGCTTGTGCTAGGTTCTCATTTGGTTTTGCAGTATTAAATATGCGACCGCTACGAGTCATGCCCCCAGGCCCAACGATGTTTGTCACATCGGTATTAGTATTAGACTCATATTCCCAAGGGACCGCTTTCATTTTGTCTACAGGATATGGATCTCTGACTGGGATGATCCTGGTGTGTACCTGCGTAGGTATCAGCAATGGTGCCTTGGCGCAGGGAATGATTAATGTCTTTCTTGCCCCTTGCCTAGGTATTATCAATGGTTCATTCCTCTCCAGCATGGCCACATATTCCTCTTCGGGGTGTTCTTTCAACTGAATTATCCCTTGGTCCACGAGTCTCTGCAGGGTGTCCTTAAAAGCCTCGTTATGTTCTAGGATGAACCCCTTTGCAAGTAGATACCTCTTAAGGGCATCTATGGGGGAGCTCCGTTGTTGAACAAACTCTTGCTCAGTGACTACCTCTATCGCATTGACTGTGCCATCATGGCGAGGCATGGGATTTGTCTTCACGTTAGGTTTGTCAAAAGCAATTGCCCTTGACTCTATTAGGTCTTGAACCTTGTGTCTGAAAGCCCAGCATTTTTCTAATGTGTGTCCGGGAGAATTGGCGTGAAATTCACACCTTTCATTAGGGTTGAACCTGGGTGGAACCTTTCCTGGAGGCAGAGGTGGCATAGGCCTGAGTTCTACCAATGACTCGCTCAGCAAGTACTTTAGTATTTCACTTCTGGATATGGGCAAAGGGTCGAATTTCCTCGGAGGGCCTTGGAATCTGCTTTGTTGAGGTGGGTATGTCGTAGGAGGCCTAAACTCTTGGTGCACTACTGCATTGGTCTCCCCTTCCTTCTTTTTAGCGAAGGTTGAGGTGGGCCTCTTTGAGTGATAAGAGTTAGGTGTTGTTCCTTGTATTTTCCCATTTTTGATTCCGTCCTCAATTCTTTCTCCGATAACCACTAGATCTGAGAATCCCGAAGATACACTTCCGATCATCTTATCGTAGTATGGTCCTTGCAGAGTTCTCATAAACATGTCAACCATCTCCTTTTCCAATAATGGAGGTTGGACTCGGGACGCCATTTCTCGCCATCTTTGGGCGTATTCCTTGAATGATTCTTCCTTTTTCTGAGATAAATTTTGCAGTTGCATCCGATTGGGTGCCATATCCAGATTGTACTTGTATTGCTTCAGGAACGTATTAGCAAGGCCGTTCCAGCTTCTGATATGTGTTTTTTCCAATTGCATGACCACTCTACAGATGCCCCACTCAGACTGTCTTGGAAGAAATGCATCATTAGCTTTTGGTCATTGGCATAAGCAGCCATCTTCCTGACATACATGCGTAAGTGACTCCTTGGACATGTAAGTCCTTTGTATTTCTCAAAGTTGGGTATCTTGAACTTAGGGGGAATAGTCAAATCCGGAACCAAGCTCATTTCATAGGTATCCACATCAAAGACGTCATATCCTTCAACTGCTTTCAGCCTTTCTTCTAATGCTTTGATTTGTCCACTATTCCTAGCACTTTCTTCGGAATCAGATTGGATTTGCTTATGCTGGGGTTCCTGATTTGTTTCATCCACTTCCCCGTATTGTAAATCCACGTAATCCTCATCCTTAGGTGGATTGTTAACAGGGATGCGAACAGTGCGAGGCGCCCCCTCTTTCTGAGTGGTAGGAATGAATCCTTCATGGGAAGCTTCTCCCTCTTCATGGGTTTTGGTAACTCTTTTCGATGAGTGGGCGTTTGACTTATGAGGGTCAAAGCCTCGAACAAATCCTAACAGCGGGTTGCCGTCGTTTGGCATTTCCTCATACCGATTCCGAGCCTCCCTAGCCCTTTCCTGTTCATCCTTAATGTCCTTCATAAAACTCAACATTTGAGCCATTCCTCCCTTAATCTCATCCACGGTACCTTTCAACTGGGTCACTTCTTCGCGAAGGGCGGCTTGATTCTGTTCTAGCTGTTCCATAGCTTTCTTCTTTTGAGATCTTGTCTGGATTAGCGGTTGAGTTGCAATGGTGTGACTGGAGATAAAGATAGTTTTTTCTTAATGCCTTGAAATTAAATATGATATGCATGATATGAATGTTATGATTATGCAATGTTCACGCCTTATCCACATTATTATAATATACATATATATTTATATACTATTTTGTTCTCCTTTTCTCTTCTTTTTATACATATATATATATATATATATATATATATATATATATATATATATATATATATATATATATATATATATATGTAAAAAAAAAATTTATACATATGTAATATTTTTCTCTTCCCTCCTTTTTTATTATATATACTATTTTTTTATACACATATATATATATATATATATATATATATATATATATATATATATATATATATATATATATATATATATATATATATATATATGTTTTTTTTTTTTTAGAGAAATAAATTCTTTTTTAGAGAAACATTTTTTGGTGAATATTATAGAAACAATGAGTAACGGAAAAGAAACGCACTTTGTTATTAAAAAGAAAATACTACTCCATTGTTGGTTTACAAATAAGAAGGGAAACTGAAATCAAAAGTACTTGGAATAAAAGCAAATTAAAAGTACTTGAAATAAAAGCAACAAGAAAATAAAATAAAGCTAAGAACGCCTTTGGATGTCTCCTTGGAACTTGTCCACCATGTTCCTACAAAGCTCCATAAACTCTTTGACTACTTCGGGAAGGATGATAGGAGATGATTCCGCTTTTGCCAAACTTTTTGGAATATCTTGAATCACATCATTACACAAGAAGACTAGCTTATCATAATCATCACGACATTTCTCATAGTCTTCAAGCATCTTAGGAACCATGCTCACATGCTCATTCGCCGTAGAAACAATCGTGTAGAGTCTTTTCCAATGGTCTTTTTCGTTCCAGGCTGCCTCATGTATCTCTTTTTCTCTCATGAACACTTCCCGAAGTGATACCACGGCTTGATATGCTCTATTATACTCACCGGTGCGCTATAAAAGTGCTTCTTCCGTGACTAGTCTCCTTGCACGCTCTTGTTGTCCAGCATTGCGAGCTTCTTGAAGATCATATTTGAGGTTTCTTATTTCCTCTTCTTGATCCTTAGTTCTATCGATTAATTCAAAGACTACGGCTTCTAGATTTTTCTCAGATTCCGCTT
This sequence comes from Vicia villosa, assembly GCF_029867415.1. Taxonomy (NCBI): domain Eukaryota; kingdom Viridiplantae; phylum Streptophyta; class Magnoliopsida; order Fabales; family Fabaceae; genus Vicia; species Vicia villosa. The sequence goes on along the minus strand of NC_081183.1, from coordinate 93,322,504 downwards.
TGTCATGGGAAGCTTTCTCATAACGCCTTCTCCACCTTGCATTTTCTGCATCCGCTTGCTCCAACTTCTCATCGTAAGCCTCTAAATTAAAATTAGCACTTAAATACCCTTCGGTTGCACGTTTCCTTTTACTCCTTTGTCTATCATTCTCTTCCTTCATTGCTTGAAGTTCTTGATTCTTTTCTTTAAGGTCAAAGCGTAATTGGCTCCTTTCGTTAGCAAGTTGATGCAAATCAAGTTCTAATTTCTCTTTTTCTTTTCGGGACGCCTCTAGGGCAGCCTTGATCCCTTCTATCTCTTCGATGGATAGAGGAACAAGATTAGGAGAATCAGGCTTGTATGCGGGATCTACAACAAAAGGAAGCAAGATCTTTCCAACTCTCTCTTGAACCCATGTGGTGTAAGGCGCTTTAGCAATTATATTCTTTGGCCCAAAGTCTTTTCTTTGAACATGCCTCCAAGCTTGAATTACTGTCTTCCATGTTCTTGGTTCACCTTTCCCATTGTCATGCAAGATTAATTCTTTTATTCGTTGTTCGGAAGGTTCTTTATCCATGGAATGGCCCAATTGGCGTAATGCTAAAATGGGGTTATAATTAATGCAACCAAGAGTTCCTATTAATGGCACATTGTTGAATTCTCCGCATTTGTAAATAATCTTATCTGAATTTAATTTCTTTGCATACCATAGAATAGAATCCGCTTTAAGAGCCCTCAATTTTTGAGACCAATCGTTTCTAGTCAATTCTTTAATAAAGCAACTAGATTTGTATAGATGAGAAGTCAACCAAGAATAACGCAAATGGACAGAACAAAATAGCATTCCTCTTTTCTTTTCATACTTCGTATGGATAGCATAATAAATGTTAGCGAGGATAGTCGGAGTTGGATCTTTGTCAAAAAGTCTAAAAGAGGTGAAGGCATGAATTGCGGTAGGATCAATATAATCAACATTCTTTGGTAATAGAACAACACCAAAGATCAAGAGAGCTAGTTAATGTCCACAAATGTCCCATTGTTTCTTTTGAGCATACATCAAAGCTTGATTTTCTAAATAAGATCTCTTGATCCCATGCACATCTCCATCAGTTTTATAATTAGTCTTTAATTCCGTAGCGGATATTCCCAAAGCCTTCTCCAAATCTGAAAAATCAACTTCTTTACCCACATCAGTATAAAATTCCTTTTTTATCTTTGAGAAACCCAACATAGCATCCATCTCTTCTAAGGTCGGAGCCAACTGAAAATCCTGGAAAATGAAACATCTAAGCGGCGGATCATAGAATTGAACCAATGCGGTAATAGCTTCCTCTTGTACTTTCACCCTTAGCAAGTCCAAAATATTCCCATAGCAGATCACAAACCTATCCAAAGCACCTGATGGCAATTTTTCTTTGATTATTTTCAATTTCTTGATGTCTGGAGTGGAAACTGTAAGGTGGACAATTGTCTTCTTGGTACTCATCCTTCCTACACATTCACCAATAAAATATATTTTTTTTCAAAAATGTATATATTTTTTTTACATGTATATTTTTTTTGTGGATAAGACATGATGAGAATGCAAATGATGGATGACGCATGCAAACACAAAAAACATAGCAATACACAAAATATAAAAACACCCAAACATAGACAAAAAAACAATCATAACACAATATTTCAAGAAACCTAGGTTCATAGGTTCGACGTAGGGGGCTCTAGGGAGCCAACCTTTTTATGGGGGGTTCTAGAAGGTCTCACGGGGTCGTTCGTAGCCTCCGAGACTTTTTGTCTCTTCGGATTTTAGAACAACTCATTTTATCCATGAGGTTCGAATTTTTGGGGTAGGTTCTCGGAGAGATCAGCCAAGTATCCAGTCCAGCCCTCAACAAAGTCAAGCCTCGTTTTGGACATTTCCGAATACTCAACCCACTCCGAGTGGAGTTATCAATGAGACTCGTAGGCGATTCATGTCCCCATTTGATCTCAAAGTTAACTCCCACACTTAGGGTTTAACATAACAAAAAAACAAATACCAACAATGCATGTAATAATATATTTAAACATTTTAAGGCAGACAAATAAACTTTCCAGGAAAACAAAAACAAATAAAAATAAACAAATAATTTAAAATTTATTAAAAAAGATGAACCTCCCCCAAACCCTAAAAATGGCAAGTTTGCCAACCCTAAAATGCGCCCAAACCTAAACCCTGCCAAAACCTATAGGAGCATAGTATTCACTAATAAGTGTTCCCCAGCAGAGTCGCCAGCTGTAGCAACCTGCCTAAAAATTATGATATTTAGAGAGTCGCCACCTATTCTACCAAGGCGAATAGGAAACCTTTAAGGATTAAGAGATCGAGGGTAATATACTATATTCGGGTTAAGGGAAGGTGTTAGGCACCCAAAACCCTTTCCTAAAGGTTAACATTGCAAAGATAAGGGTTATGGCAAAAACATGAAGAAGGGTGACAGATAGTTAATAAGGTTAAAGGCTTAATTATGGACATGATTAAGATTTGGAGGAGGGGGACTCGCCTTGTTGCCAAGTGCCTACGTACCTCCTTAGGGAGGATCAGAGTCTACGTAGTTCGGGGAAGGGTTGTACGCCCTTAAGGTTATAATTTGATCTGATATGGTTTTTTAGAGGCTTTTGAATAGTCTATCGTAGTCATGATAATCCGTAGTTTGATATTCGTGGTTTTGAGAAGTGTTTTAAGATTGAGCGTACAACCCTGAGTTTAATTTATACTATTAACCGCAATAATCGATTGATTCAATTACCATAGTTAAAAGATTTGAAATTTTCATCATTACCAATTTTAATCAATTAATCTGATTATTACTAATAATGAATTAAGATATTTTTTAATTATTAATTTGTATTGTTACCCCTCGTAATCGATTGATTCGATTAAAAAGAATAACAAATTAAAGTGAGGAAAAAAGAACGGTTAATCATCACAACTAATAAAATAGTTGCAACCATTTAACCAAATAAAACTAATTTTTATTTTAATTAAATAGCATTTTAATTAAAATTATTGTTGACCATAGCGATTAATCGATTTAATCGGCACGAACAACAAATTATAATTTTTAATAATAATATCACATATTTTTTATTTTACAAAAAATAATTATTAATTAATTATATTAAAAAAGAATTAATTAAAAGAAACTAAATATATTAATTAAAACAAATTTAGTTATTAGGATTTTTATTCCATGTAGTTACAATTAGGGTTCATGTTATAGGGACTTGAATCAGGAGCGTTAGATCTGGCTGGGTGGAGGATCAAGGGCTCAGATCTGAGGGACTATAGTGAGGCCTAAGGAAGTGAGCGCATGGGATCAGGCACTTGAAAATTCAGAAAAAATAAATGTGGGAGCGGGGTGTTGAACCCACGCCCCCAGGGTCGATTAACACTCTCACCAACCCAACTATGATACTGACACGTTTAGGAAACGCTTTCGTTGAAACATATATAATAATCAAGAAAATAAATGGAAACGCGCGCGCATATTTAAACCATCCAGTAACACAAGGGCACGTCATCGTCTTCCCCAAGAAGACACAAAAAACCTGCATATGTTAGCTACGATTTAGCTACGAGTTTTCTTCGTAGCTACCAAACCTGAAAAATAACGAATCCACTCTATTTGTATATAAATTTTTCGCACCTACCCCAAACCCTTCGCCTTCATCATGCGAACCTGTTTATATCATTATTATAACCTAATTTTACCTCTACAAGGAAAGCCCAAATTAAACCCTAAAAAGCTTGAACGGCCAACAATGGCCGATCACTCTAGAGTGCACAATGATTCAATTAACGTTCCAGAAACGTGCACAACAAGCAGGCAAAGCAAAATATATGATCAACACATCACGAATATGCACATATTATGCTAATTGACTCAATGTTCAGAATGACTTACTTTGGTAAATCGGAGGTAATTCAGGGAGTGCTGATGATGCGTGAGTATCCAAACACGTTCAGAATTCTCCAAGGAAGAGCTTGCAATCTTCAAATCCTTTTGAAACGCCCTAAATTCTTGAAACCGAGTTTGAGCTTTGTGAGGAAATTTTGTTCTCGAATACCTTTGCTCTGCCCAGACTTGCTAACCCTTATTCATGTGCATAGCTTCACTTACTTATTGACTTCTTTTAGGTCAGGAATTGGAGGCCCATTGATCAATAGAATCTCTTTTGCCAATCTTGGAAATTTGATTTATTCTTGATTCATAAGTTACCATATTTGGCCTATTTTATATCAATCTTTTCCCATTTAATTATGCACGAAAATGTGATTGTATTTAGTCATAAATATTGATTGAAAACAATCAAAACATATTTTTTACCAAAATATTTGATTTTCACTTAATTAAATCATTAAAAATTAATTTTAAATGAAATAAAAATTATGTAAAATCAAATAAAATGATATAATTCGTGGCATAAGTTTAGGATAACTTTTGGGCCAAGTTTAAGTCATAAAAGTATGGGCCTATTTGCAACAAATCCAATTTGAACCTTCTTATTTCACATTTTATCTTCACAAATCAACCAACTTTGATCAAGCATATCTCACTCAATTTTTAAGCTATGAGGGAGTTCTAATACTTTTTGGAAACCTCAAGAGGTCTTCTACAAGCCACTTTGGAACATATTTTTCATTTGGAGCTTTTATCTTGATCATATCCTCTTCGGGAAAAAACTGCTTTTGAAGGATGCCTGAAAATGACCTGTAATCTTTTGCACCATACCTCTCAAATGAAGCATTTCTAGCCTTGGCTTGTGAGAGACAAAGTTGTAGAGAATTCAATTTCCTTCAAGATAGGATTTGAGTGGGGAATTTTTGATGTTCCATGTGAAAGTTATGCCCAGTCAAAGTTGGGTTGACTTTCTCTTAAAGAAACCCTAATTTGAACCTTTTTGTATTTGTTCATCTCTGAGTTTCTATTAATGGAACTATGATCAAGCTTTGATCCAATGATGGATATGCACCTCTATACTTGATATTTACTCAATGATCAGAAGTTTGAATCATGCTTGTGATTGTATTTGACCTTTAGGTTTGGATCTTTTGACTGTGGACCTTGGGATTGCCTGAGCAGGTAACCTTTGGAGTTGTGCCTTGACTTTTGCCATGGGGTTGCATTAGATCATTATAAACCATATACCTTTAATTGAGAGCCACATCTTATTGATTCTCCTAAGAGGATCTCAAACCCTGGCTTTAGGGGACTTTTGCTCAAGAGAATGACTTGATGAATCTCCTGAGCTTTTGAGTGATTATGACTGAACTATGGAAGTCAAATTTTGGGGTATGACACTAGTGAGTGAAGATTTAACCGCCGTGAGTCGAGTCGGTTGTCACTTTGATACGTAGCACTCGGGGGGACAAGTCTTCAATTGTTTAATTGCTGAATTTCCATTATGTTTTGGTTTGGTTTATACATTAATGTTAAATTGAGAAAGATTCTATGATGATGATACTAAATTTTGGTGAAGTCTTATGAATGTCGCTGCGAAGTTATTCTTAATTGATGAAGTGTTTTTGAGGATTAAATTAACTGTTATTAATTATCCGCTCTCGCTGATGTGCTATGTATCTATGTGAATGCATGCTTGCCGTATGTGAATTATATGACGAATGTGACATCCTATTTTATTGTATGAAAATTTTTATACTCTGATTTTCGAAATAAATATTCGGGTAGATTTGGGGTGTGTTATAGTTAACACATCCTATTTAACATATTGATGCTATCTTTGTTTTACAAAATTAATGTCAATCAACAAAATAGAGAACTAACAATCTCCCCCTTTAGAAAATTTTGGCTAAAACAAGTAAACAATTATAGCAATAACAAGATTACAAACATTAGCAATATTCAGAAGCTACTGAATATAGCAACAACAACATGGAGGAACATCTCTTCTCAATCAGCTCCATTGCATCACAAAAATTCAACACCAAAGAACAACAACCTCAGGATAAGGAGTAGAAGGTCCTGAAGTCATTTGGTGTAAATGAGGAAGAATATAGCTTGCACTCCCCCTCAACCTAAGAACCGTTTCTTGTCACAGAAAGATAAATCTTCCTCTTAAGTGGTGGCATAAGAGAACCATGGAGAATAAGAGAACAACTAAGCACACCCTTTCTCCCCTTTTTTAGCCACAAATTGACAAATAAGGCCTTCACAAAACCAGACCCAAACATTGCCTTCACAAAACCAGACCTAAGTGACTAATTAATTATTTTATGGTGTGTTTTGTGAATTATTTGATAATTATGGGAATATTAGTATTGGGCCTAAATTAGAGTTAGTAGTAGTAGCAATTGGGAGGTGTTAATTTAAGCCCATTAGTAATGTTAAGAAGTTAGTAAGAATATCAAAACAAGGAAAATTGGGGAAAGAAAGTTAGAGGTGTCATTTGGTGAAAGAAAGAGAAGAGAAGAGGAGAAGAAGCTAGGGCAAACCCATTGAAGATTTATAGTTGTCTTCAATCCAAACCAAGGTAAGGGTGGGATTATTTCATTATAAGGGTTTGTATGATGATAGGTTATAGTGGGGAACTGTTTCTATGCTTTAATATCCATGTTTGTGTGAGAATTGAAATCTTGATGTTGTTAATGAATGTTGAAATTGACGAGTGATTTGTTGAGTATTTGATGAGATTGATATGTGTTCTGGATATCTATTTTATGCTAATGTTAGACTTGAGAAATTGTGACTTAAAATGAGGTTTTGATGTTTGGGAAATGGGGTTTTTGGGATTTTTGATGTTGAATCTTGTATGCAGCAAAAATATGGGATTTTGGGGTTCTGCAACAGTGGGAACTAGTTCCCAGTTTGGGGGAACCGAGTTCCCGGATGTTCTATTGCGTAAAAATTGCATTTTATTGGATGGGAACCGGTTCTCAGTTTGCAGGAACCGGGTTCTACTGAGTGAAATTAAATATTTTGTTTGAAACTTCAAAGAGCCATATCTTTTTACTCGGGTGTCTGTTTTACGCGCCGTTTAGGCTGTTGGAAAGCAAAAATAAATTCCTATCTTATAAAAATGGATTGAGAACCATTAGACAATTAGTTAATATAAATTATACTTGTTGTACGTGTTTGATCTGTATGAGTTGATAATGATGTTGTATGCTGGATGCAATTGGTTGTACGTATTCGACCCGTATGAGCTGATAATGATGCCTTGTGACGAACTTACAATGAATATGCTCTTATTAAGGAATAGAATTAATTGTGTCATGATGTTACTTGATTTGTGTACTATGAGGTTTGTTGTTATTATGATCAATTTATGTTTGTGTGTTGTGTTAACCAAGATGCTTATGAGGTTTGTATAGTTGGAAATGATTATACTTTGATATAACATGATGTATGCTCTCTACGAGGAATAGAAGTTGTTATGACGGGGATGATTATATGATGATACTTGTATGATGATGATTATGTGTCGAAGAATGTGTGTTGTGTGAAACAAGTGATATTAAGCATGCCTTAATGCACATACATGTTATGTGGAATAAGTGTTGTAATGATGATTTGTGTAATTGAGATGATGATATTATGTTGATGAATACATGAATTGATGATGTTACAATGATGTGTGTAATATGAAGTCTGCGATGAGGTATGAATAAGACGATGTATTGACGTTGTTACGACAATGAAGAGATGGCCTATATTGGCGTTTGTTGAAGGCTTATGCCTTGTGGTTGCATAGTTATTGCATTGTTGTTGTTTTTAACGGTTACGATGTCTCACTATCGAGTCGCATAATATAGCATATATTAATGATGGCCTGAAAATGGCAAACATGATGGCCTGTATTGGCAATTTTTATGAGATGGAGGTAATGCTCAACATGATGGCCTGTATTGGTGAGTTTTTGAGATAGAGCCAATGCTCAACATGATGGCCTGTATTGACGATTGGTACCACATGCATATGCATAATATTGAGTCACATATTGAGTTGCATTCGAGTTGTTGTGATGATGAAGTGTTTGCCATGATGTGTGAATGACATAGTTGCGAATTTGAATTCATTGTTATGATTGGTTGATAACATTGTTGTTGTGATGTAAGTTGCATTGAGTTGAGAAGTGGTGAATTGCGTATGATCTTCTTTATTGATATAATTATTATCATACGTTCCTTTATACTGTTTGATATCTCACCCCTTCTGTTTGAATGTTACCTCTACGTGGGTAACGTGCAGGTGATCCGCAATAGGCGAGGTTAGACGTCGTGTGTGTCGAGTCGGTTTCATGCCCTGATACGTAACACTCGGGGGGGATGAATGCTTATTTGTTTTGATTATTGAATTGTTTTTTTATGTTGAAGATTTTGAGAGTAGTGGAGCTCTCTTTTATTTGAATAGTCGTTGGAATTTTTTAAGATTAAATATGATGATGAATAACTACATTTCATTTTCCGCTGTAATAATAAAGAAGTTGATTGTTTTGAAGGATTATAATGATGAGGTTGTCGGTTCATCCGAAGTGTGTTATGTATCCATGTTTCATAAACTTGAGCATATATATGTGTTTTTAATGTTGATGGCGAAGTAGCATCCTATTCCTGATGTTTTGTATTGAAATTTTGAATTACTATGATTTATTTTATTAAATAAAATAGCGATGGGGAATAGGGTGTTACAATATGTTCGTAGGCAACTTTTGCTAAGAGTATCCTCACGTTCGAGGGACTTAACCATGTAATCGTAAGGCAACAAGAGAGGTTACCCTAAAGGTGAGTGAGTGCAAGTGTGTTGATTCATATATTTTATCTTGGATTATTGGTTAGCTATGCACAATTTTATCTTGCCATACAATCCTATTAACATACATCTAACAGTTAATAACGGTTTATAAGGTGCGGGAAGTACAATAAGATAAGAAACTAGAAGATAAGAAAGCAGAATGGAGGAGGTTGATGGTGGAAAGTACAAGGTGAGAAACGAGAAGATAAGAAACCAGAGCATAAGGAAGGAAGGAATAACATATGCGCAAGTCACAAAGAATGTAACAACATACCAACTCAGAGACAAAAATCGAAAGAGGAGCATTGAATATCAAAACGAAAGAAAAAAGGAAAGCACGAGGATTTCATTAATGGTTAGTGAAGAAGAGATGGAATGGGCAAGGAAAGGTTTCATCAGATGTGTTCATAAAATAGAAGATATAGATGAACTCCAACAAAAATGCGTTGAAGAGCGTTTATTGACCATCAAGATTATCCCCATGGGAGGTGAAAAAGTCTTCATAAAAGTTGTTAAAGGAATCACAATATTTTTTCCAGAAGTGGTTCAGCGTGATAAGGGAATGGAAATCTAACGATACAGGAGGCGCACGCTATATTTGGTGTAGAGTGTACGGGGTCCCAATTCATGCTTGGAGGAGGAAAATATTTGCAACACTGACAACAATCTTGGGCATAATCATTAACTTGATAGGGCAACCAAAAACATGGAAAGACTCGATGTGGCTTGAGTATACGTTCGTACTCGATAGAGGACACATCTTCAATACAAACAATCAGCTACAACAACTGCACCTCGCAACTTCAACCAATCCACATCATCACCAACGCTGCCATCCGAGTCTCACAATTACAATCTCCAACTACACACGTCCTCGATCCACATCTGCAAATCCTTCAACGTTGCAATCGAGCTTCAACGCAACAATACATGCAACATCATCACGACTTCATCAATAAACCTTCAACGCGATCTGCACAACACAACAACAATATCTATCGTCATCATCAGACATCACCGATTGAAGCATTCATGTAACGCCCGAAAAAATAATTATTTGCTTAATTTAATTATTTGTGTTGTTTATTGAAATTTTTCGCATTTTGGAACGATTTAGTCGGTATTAGTTCGGGATAAAGGATCGATATTTAAAATAAAAAATTTTAATATTTTTTGTATTAGAAATATCAATGAGTTAATATTTAGCATTTTGGGAATTTTCTGAGTAATTGGAATTTTATCGTTGAAGTCGGAATTATTTTATTAAGTCGGTATATTAAAATTATCGGATTTTATTTCAATGGAATTTAAGCGGGAGTATTAATTTTACATTAAGTGTAGAAATGATATTGAGCTTAAATAACAGTATCGCGAAGTAATAAGGGGTATATTTTATTAGGCCCATTTGTGTGGTTAAGTGACTAATGAAGGATAGAAAAACACTTAGAAAGGGGGGGTTTGAATAAGTGTAGCTTTAAAACTTGTAAGATAAAAACAATTTGCACAATGATTTTTATCCTGGTTCGTTGTTAACTAAACTACTCCAGTCCACCCCCTTGGAGTGATTTACCTCACCTGAGGATTTAATCCACTAATCACACGAGATTACAATGGTTTTCCACTTAGACAACTTCTAAGTCTTCTAGAGTATACTGATCACAACCTGATCACTCTAGGAACAATCTGCTTAGATACCCTCTAAGACTTTCTAGGGTATACTAATCAACAACCTGATCACTCTAGTTCTTACAACTTAATGTAAACAAATTCTTTTAAGAGTTACAATGCTTCTTATAAAGCTATTATCACAACTGTGATTTTCTCTTAAGTTTAAGCTTAATCTCACTAAAGTATTACAACAGTAATGTAGTGAGGTTGATGATGAAGTTTGAGAGCTTTTGAATTGAACAGCGTTTCAGCAAGTTGGTTCAGAGTTTGTAATTCGTAGTTCGTAACCTTGCTTCTCATCAGAACTTCATATTTATAGGCGTTTGAGAAGATGACCGTTGGGAGCATTTAATGCTTTGCGTATTCCGTACAGCATTGCATTTAATGTTTCACTCTTTTGTTAACTACCTCGAGTCTTGCTTTCTCTGTGTCTACTGACATTGCCTTTCATAGCTTTCAACGTTCCTTTTGTCAGTCAGCGTAGCCTGCCAGCTAGTACTTGCTTATGATTTGATGTTTGTGTGAACAACGTTTGAATATCATCAGAGTCAAACAGCTTGGTGCAGAGCATCTTCTTGTCTTCTGGCCTTGAAGTGCTTCTGAGCGTGATACCATGAGAACTTCAGTGCTTCTGCTTCTGATCTCAAGTCCTTCTGATGCTTCCATAGACCATGTTCTGATTCTGCTTGACCATCTTCTGATGTCTTGCCAGACTATGTTCTGATGTTGCATGCTGAACCTTCTGAGTCAGTGCTTCTTGCGCTGATTTTGTGCATACTCTTTATATAATTCCTGAAATGGAAATGGCATAGTATTAGAGTACCACATTATCTCATACAAAATTCATATACATTGTTATCATCAAAACTAAGAATATTGATCAGAAGGAAAGAACTTAATCTTTCATACCAAGCTCTAGGAGCTTGCTTCAATCCATACAATGATTTCTTAAGTTTGAAAACATGTTCTGGAGACTTAGAGTCTTCAAAACCAGGAGGTTGGTGGACATAGACTTCCTCATCTATATAACCATTTAAGAAGGCACTATTAACATCCATCTGATACAGAGTGATGTTATGCTGAGTGGCAAAGGAAATTAATAAGCGATTAGATTCTAACCTGGCCACTGGTGCAAAGGTTTCTGTATAGTCAATCCCCTCTTGTTGACTATATCCCTGAGCCACCAGTCTGGCTTTGTTTATCACCACTTCTCCCTTCTCACTAAGCTTGTTTCTGAACACCCACTTTGTATCAATGATGTTGAATCCTTTTGGTCTAGGAATCAAATCCCATACATCATTCCTTGTAAACTGATTTAGTTCTTCTTGCATGGCAATTATCTAGTCTGGATCTTCTAGAGCTTGATCAACAGAAGTTGGCTCGATCAAAGAAACAAGACCTAATTGACATTCTGCATTGTTCTTAAGGAATGCTCTTGTTCTGATAGGATCATCTTTCTTTCCAAGGATCACATCTTCTGAGTGAGTTGAGGTGAGTCTAGAAGATCTTCTGACTGTTGGCTCTTCAGAAATTCTAAGATTTTCTAAAGATGAAGCAACTTGATCTTCTGATTCTTTGCTTCTGAGATTTTCAGCTTCTGAAACTTTGTTTCTTGGTTCCACAGCTTCTGATATGTCAATATCTATATCTGCAAAATTCTCAAACTGCTTTGGCTTTTCAAGACCAAGCTTATCATCAAATCTGATATTGATTGATTCTTCTACAACCAATGTTTCAGTATTGTATACTCTGTAGCCTTTAGAGCGTTCAGAATATCCAAGAAGGAAACATTTTTGTGCCTTAGAATCAAACTTACCAAGATGATCTTTAGTATTCAGAATAAAACACACACATCCAAAAGGATGAAAATATGAAATGTTGGGCTTTCTGTTCTTCCACAATTCATAAGGAGTTTTATTTAGAATAGGTCTTATAGAGATTCTATTCTGAATATAACATGCAGTGTTTATTGCTTCTGCCCAGAAGTGCTTAGCCATATTGGTTTCATTGATCATGGTTCTGGCCATTTCTTGTAGAGTCCTATTCTTTCGCTCTACAACTCCATTTTGCTATGGAGTTCTAGGGCAAGAGAAATCATGGGCAATACCATTTTCTTTGAAGAACTCCTCAAAGAATCTGTTCTCAAATTCACCACCATGATCACTTCTGACCTTTATGATTTTGCACTCCTTCTCAGATTGAATCTGAGTGCAGAATTCAAAGAACACTGAATGAGACTCATCCTTGTGTTTTAAGAACTTTACCCATGTCCAGCGGCTATAATCATCTACGAAGACTAATCCATATTTCTTCCCTCTGACAGATGCTGTTTTGACTGGTCCAAACAGATCAATGTGCAGAAGTTCTAACGGCCTTGAGGAAGAGACAACATTCTTAGATTTGAATGCAGGTCTGGAGAACTTGCCCTTCTGACATGCTTCACAAAGAGCATCTGATTTGTATTTCAGATTTGGGAGTCCTCTGACCAGATTTAGTTTGTTAATCTGAGAAATCTTTCTCAAACTAGCATGTCCTAATCTTCTGTGCCAGACCCATTGCTCTTCAGAAACAGACATAAGGCAAGTCACCTTCTGCTTCTCAAGATCTGAAAGATCAATCTTATAAATGTTGTTCTTTCTCTTGCCTGTAAATAGGATTGAGCCATCCTTCTGACTTACAGCCTTGCAAGACTTTTGATTGAAGATTATGTCATAACCATTGTCACTTAATTGACTTATGGACAATAAGTTATGCGCTAATCCTTCTACAAGAAGTACATTAGTCATGGAAGGAGAGTTACCAATACTTATGGTTCCAGAGCCAATAATTTTGCCCTTCTGATCTCCTCCAAACTTGACTTCTCCACCAGACTTAAGCACCAGGTCTTGGAACATAGACCTTCTTCCCGTCATGTGTCGCGAGCACCCAGAGTCCAGGTACCATGACATTTTGTGCTTTGTCTTCTTTGCTGCTAAGGATATCTGCAACAGAAATTATCTTCTCCTTAGGTACCCACAATTTCTTGGGTCCTTTCTTGTTAGTTTTCCTCAAGTTCTGATTGAACTTGGGTTTAGCATTATAAGTAACAGGAGGAACAGCATGATATTCTTTAGGTTTGTCAGCATGATATCTTTTAGGTTGTGTCACATGCTTCTTGGTGTGTGTAGTGTGAAAACTCTGTGCATGTGAAGTGAGCCTAATATCATGTGAGTGGCCATATTTGAACTGATCATACAATGGCTTGTATGTGATTTTCAAATCATCAACAAGTTCAAATTTGTGTGAGGTATCACCCTCATAGCCAAAACCAAACCTTTTGTTTCCAGAAACACCATATATCATAGAAGCAAGATGACTTCTGCCAATACTTCTAGATAGGAACTTTCTGAAGCTCGAGTCATATTCTTTCAGAATATGATTGAGACTAGGAATGGATTTTTCTGATTCAGAAGGAGATCCAATATCTTTGGATAATTTTAAAACTTTTTCCTTCAGTTCAGAATTTTCCACTTCCAGCTTCTTAGTTTCAAATTCAAATTGCTTTTTCAGCTTTTTGTATTTGATACTTAGATGAGCCTTGAGTTCCAGAAGTTCAGTTAAACTGGAAACTAACTCTTCTCTAGATAGTTCAGAAAATACCTCTTCAGATGTAGATTCTGATCCATCATCCACTGTGGCCATCAGTGCAAGATTTGCTTGCTCTTCTTCAGAGTCTGATTCTGATTCTGATTCTGAATCATCCCATGTTGTCATAAGACCTTTCTTCTTATGAAACTTCTTCTTGGGATTCTCCTTCTGAAGTTTTGGACATTCATTCTTGAAGTGTCCAGGCTCGTTGCACTCATAGCAGATGACCTTCTTCTTGTCAGATCTTCTGCCTCCAGAAGATTCTCCTCTTTCAGGCTTCTTTGAACTTCTGAAGCTCTTGAACTTCCTTTGCTTGCTCTTCCAGAGATGGTTTACCCTTCTGGAGATCATGGACAGTTCATCTTCTTCTTCTGATTTTGATTCTTCAGAATCTACTTCTTCAGCCTGAAAAGCGTTAGTGCATTTTTATAATTAGATTTTAATGCAATAGACTTACCTTTCTTCTGAGTCTCATTTGCATCCAGCTCTATCTCATGGCTTCTTAAGGCACTGATTAGCTCTTCCAAAGAGACTTCATTCAGATTCTTTGCTATCTTGAATGCAGTCACCATTGGACCCCATCTTCTGGGCAAGCTTCTGATGATCTTCTTTACATGATCAGCCTTGGTGTAGCCTTTGTTCAGAACTCTTAATCCAGCAGTTAGGGTTTGAAATCTTGAGAACATCTTCTCAATATTTTCATCGTCCTCCATCTTGAAGGCTTCATATTTCTGGATTAGAGCAAGAGCTTTGGTCTCCTTGACTTGATCATTTCCTTCATGGGTCATTTTCAATGACTCATATATATCATAGGCAGTTTCCCTGTTAGATATCTTCTCAAACTCAGCATGAGAGATAGCATTCAGCAAAACAGTCCTACATTTATGATGATTTTTGAAAAGCTTCTTTTGATCATCATTCATTTCTTGTCTTGTAAGCCTTACACCAGTAGCTTTCACTGGATGTTTGTAACCATCCATCAGAAGATCTTGTAATACGGTGAACTGACTTTTTATCGATCGAAATGTCGCGGTTAAGCATGAGTCGCCACCGACTTTTATTTTATCCAAACAAATTCAGAAAGGCTAAAAGAAACAGAAAAAAACCTTTTAAAGAAATCTAAGTTTGGGGGGTAATTTATGCAACGGGAAGGTGTAAGGCACCCTTTGCATCCATGGTTTTCCATGGGCTCTTAATTGCTTTGCTTGCTCGTTTTCAGAAAATGTAGATGAAAGAGGAAAAAATGGACTTTAGCTCGTAAAATGAGCGTAGCCAGTTTTTGAAGAATTTTGAGAAAGAATATAGAAAATAGAGCATGGCAAGGAAATTAGGGGCAATTACCTTAAACTCAGATGATAGGTCTCTTTTTAGCCTTTCAAAATGAAAGGGTCAGTCCTTGCCATAAGAGGGCAGGAAGCCTTTCGTTTGGAGGTAAACGGGTCATCGAAATATCCTTCGCCATAAGACTGACCCATACCGTAGAGAGGCAGGTAGTCTAAGGGAAAGACCAGAACAGCCTTATTCGTAGGCAACCAGAGGATACCTCAGCCTTTTCCGTAGGCAACTTCCTAGGTCCGAGGTCATATAGTGTATCGAAGGCAGCATCATTAGGGTCGTATGACCTTTATTTATCGAGGCAGCATGGCTGAGGTATCCTCATATTCGAGGGACTGACTATTCTGCAAAATCACAAGGCAACAAGGCAACAGAGAGGGTTACCCAAAAGCGTGCGTGTGTGCACCAATCACGTGATTATATTTAATTATATTATCTTGTAAATTAGTGAGGCTAATTCAATTTAATGGTTGTCACTCCCTATAATATAAGGCAAGAACAACAGTAATATGGGGGAGGGGACAATGAAACCAGTGGATCCCTTAATAGGGTTTGGCATAAGTAATAATAAAAGACAGAAAAGATTTAGGGTTACCAATGACGTAGCTTTGGCACTCGACAAACCCTGAAAAAGTGGGAAAAATGGCAAACAAAAATAGGATAAATGCATTATCAGTTCAGAGGCAAATGCTATTAACTCTAAAAAAAAATAAAGATATAAATAAAAATAAAATAAGCAGAGTAAGTAGGCACTTAGCTTCGAATTTAATCTGATATGGTTGGCGGGAAGCCTCGGGGGTAACCCTGAAAATGGCAAAGGCGGAGGAAAGATGAAGGCAAAGCAAACCCTAATTTTAAAAGGAAACAAAATAGATTTTAAAAAGTAGGGTACTTAGCTTTGAATCTC
This sequence comes from Vicia villosa, assembly GCF_029867415.1. Lineage (NCBI taxonomy): Eukaryota > Viridiplantae > Streptophyta > Magnoliopsida > Fabales > Fabaceae > Vicia > Vicia villosa. The sequence goes on along the minus strand of NC_081183.1, from coordinate 93,306,193 downwards.
AATCGGGCGCGTTGTCGGAAGAAACCCTGTTGCTAACCCTGAAAAGGTATAGAAAGAGAAAAATATTTTAGTGTATGGAATGATCATTGGAAACCCTGATTCGGGCGTAAATTAAATAAAACACAATGACCGATTAAATTAATTAATGGTTTTCAACCTAATTAATTAAATCGGAGAAAATAGGTTTTTGATTAAATCATCTAACCTAATAGATAATTTAATTAATTAATGAAGTATTGATCTAATTAAACAATTAAACACTAAATTAATTTAATCACAAAAAAAACAATTAAATCAACTTAAATGTTTAATCATAAAACAAATATTACCAAATTATGGATTTTTATAAAAAGGAAATTTAAAAAGAAGCTTTATTAAACAAATAAAATAAACAATATAAAAAAAAACAAAAGAAAAATAAGTAAATAAAGATAAGTTGTATAATTAAAAACAAAAATAAAAACTTAGCGTTTTGGATCTTGTATGGCGCGCCTCTGACAGATCATGATGCACCTTCACTGTTGAAGACGTCGGATGCGTTTCTCATGAGATCTGATGTTTGATAATTGGAGGCGCATAGCAAGCCATGTTGTTGAGGCACATGTGATCCTGCAGAGGCATTTAAAGAAAAAAAATGCAAGGGCCAGGGATCGAACCCTGGACCCTTTGGTTATCAAAGATACGCATTACCACCAGAGCTTGATTCGCTTGATGTTCATATAGTCGCGAGTGATTATTAAATAAAATAAAACGCTCATGACAAGTTAAAAAAAAAAAACGCGCCCTTGCATCTTCTTCTTCATTGAAGGTTTCTGCAACACACAGTAATACCTACGGCCACGGTTTTGTTATATGACCATAGCCCTTTCACCGATCAACCTACAAATCACAATCAATAAATACAAACTAATAACCCATATTAAGTAAAAGACATCTTCTGAACACGATGGGACTATTGGTTTTGGCTAATTTCGCTTCTATTCAGAACCCCCAATCGGAAGCTCACAAAACCTAGCCATGGTGAATTCTAGATTCTGCAAAGAAACTCAAATCAAAGCAGCCAGATACGTTGTAAACATGAAAGTGAACACAAATATACAAGTAAATCACGTTTACAGTTTGTGCAATCGCGAAATCGAAAATAAAAAAAAAACACGCAAACCGTGAACGTGTGGATGGTGCTTCCGAGTGCTTCAGGCTTTGATCTCGATTGGGACCCCATCAGGGACGCTTCAGGAACACATTTAAGTCCCTACAATACCTTGGATTGATCCCAACATCAAAACCGAAATCAATTATTCTCGGAGGTTTTGAAGCGTACATACAGTTTTTTTCAGTAGGCAATCCTTATGAATTCGTCTGAGTTGCTTTTGGAATATATAGAGTATGGATTAGGTTAGAATGATTAAGAGAGAACAAAATCAACAATCAATTAAAATAATAAAAATCCAAAATCAAATATTGTTTGATTTAAAATTATAATTATTTTAACCAATTATATAAATTCTCTCCTAAAATAGAGATTACCATCTAAAAAAGAAAAGGAGAACAAAATCTTTCAAAATTTTTATTTTATGATTTTTTGGATTTTTTTGTGAATAAAATGTAAATAAAGTAAAAAAATATTTTTTTAATAAATAATAAATAATAAAAACGAAAATACTATTTAAATATAAAAAGAAAACAATTTTTGTGAATTTTTGAATAAATGTGAATAAAGTTAGAAGTAAAATTAAAAACTTATAAAAGGGAAAAAAAGTTAGTAGTGGGATTCGAACTCGGGACCTCTCGCTCTTGTACCTTTTACCCGCAAATTCTTACCAACTGTGCTATGTCACTTAATCGAAATAAAATGACATTTGCAATTATATGAGGGCAAATTTTGGGGTATGACAGATCCCATAAGTCACCATCTAGACCAAGGAAGTAACTTTCAAGTTTATCTTTCCAGTATTCAAAGTTTTCACCATCAAATACTGGTGGTCTAGTATAACCATTGTTACCATTTCCATTGTATTGCTCAGCTGAGCCAGATGTAGATGTATTTGTTGGAATTTCACCAGACATCTTGTACTGAAGCGTTTTTCTCTTCCTGAATCTTTTCTAAACACGGTTAAGTGCTTGCACCTTAGAACCGGCGCTCTGATGCCAATTGAAGGATAGAAAAACACTTAGAAAGGGGGGGGGGTTGAATAAGTGTAGCTTTAAAACTTGTAAGATAAAAACAATTTGCACAATGATTTTTATCCTGGTTCGTTGTTAACTAAACTACTCCAGTCCACCCCCTTGGAGTGATTTACCTCACCTGAGGATTTAAGCCACTAATGACACGAGATTACAATGGTTTTCCACTTAGACAACTTCTAAGTCTTCTAGAGTATACTGATCACAACCTGATCACTCTAGGAACAATCTGCTTAGATACCCTCTTAGACTTTCTAGAGTATACTGATCAACAACCTGATCACTCTAGTTCTTACAACTTAATGTAAACAAATTCTTTTAAGAGTTACAATGCTTCTTATAAAGCTATTATCACAACTGTGATTTTCTCTTAAGTCTAAGCTTAATCTCACTAAAGTATTACAACAGCAATGTAGTGAGGTTGATGATGAAGTTTGAGAGCTTTTGAATTGAACAGCTGAAACGCAAGTTGGTTCAGAGTTTGTAATTCGTAGTTCGTAACCTTGCTTCTCATCAGAACTTCATATTTATAGGCGTTTGAGAAGATGACCGTTGGGAGCATTTAATGCTTTGCGTATTCCGTACAGCATTGCATTTAATGTTTCACTCTTTTGTCAACTACCTCGAGCCTTGCTTTCGCTGTGTCTACTGACATTGCCTTTCATAGCTTTCAACGTTCCTTTTGTCAGTCAGCGTAGCCTGCCAGCTAGTACTTGCTTCTGATCTGATGTTTGTGTGAACAACGTTTGAATATCATCAGAGTCAAACAGCTTGGTGCAGAGCATCTTCTTGTCTTCTGACCTTGAAGTGCTTCTGAGCGTGATACCATGAGAACTTCGGTGCTTCTGCTTCTGATCTCAAGTCCTTCTGATGCTTCCATAGACCATGTTCTGATTCTGCTTGACCATCTTCTGATGTCTTGTCAGACCATGTTTTTATGTTGCATGCTAAACCTTCTGAGTCAGTGCTTCTTGCGCTGATTTTGTGCATACTCTTTATATAATTCCTGAAATGGAAATTGCATAGTATTAGAGTACCACATTATCTCCTACAAAATTCATATACATTGTTATCATCAAAACTAAGAATATTGATCAGAACAAATCTTGTTCTAACAACTAAGAATAGTCTTATTTTGAAAATAGAAGTAGAGGAGCAAACTAGTGTTATCAGAACACAAAGAGGAAAAAGTAAGGTTTTGTGAAGAGGAGAAGAAGGAGACCAAAGTGTTGCTCACAAGTGCCATTTGCCCAAACTTCCATTGATTTTTCTTAGAGATGCACTCAATCCAAGGTAAGGGGGATTCTTACTATCTAAATGGGAATATGATGGATTGTATGTGGGTTTAGGGTATAGAGTGGTCATTGTGTTATGTTAATTTTGTTTCTGTCACTGTTTGAAATTGATGTTGTTGTTCATTGAAATTGGAAATTCTGTGAATAAAGAAAATAAGAATGGAAGATGCTGGGTAGGTGAGCATTGCCGGTCGGCACATGTTGCAAGGGGCGGTCGACACACTCATTAGGCAATACATTTTCATTTTTCTTCCAGCTACTTGCTATGCGCTATTTCCATGATGTGATGTAACTTGTTTTCACTTTTGTTTCGTGCTGTTTCCATTTTGTATTCTATTATTTTGTTTTACTTTGCTATGTGCCCTATTTTGTTCCATGTGGTTCACTAGTACTTAAGGAATATATATATATATATATATATATATATATATAGGGACGACTCAAGTGAGAACACTTGGTTATTATGAGAAATGAGAACAATAAATATTAGGATACTAGAAGATTGGTTTTAATGAGAATATATAAATATATATATGTTCTCATTTCTCATAATAACCAAGTGTTCTCACTTGAGTCGTCCCCATATATATATATATATATATATATATATATATATATATATATATATATATAGAGAGAGAGAGAGAGAGAGAGAGAGAAAGAGAGAGAGAGAGAGAAAGTTATAATCACCTTATTATTTTTAACCATTAGATTCAGAAGAATCAATGGTCTAGATTTGGAGTAAGTTATAATCACTTACTCCTGGAGTAAATATAACCCTCTATATATATATATATATATATATATATATATATATATATATATATATATATATATATATATATATATATATATATATATATATATATATATAGCTTAATGGTATATATAATGAAAAGGAAATATAATTATGAAATAGAATATAATAGCAATTAGAAATGGAATTGAGACACCCAGTATGTAAACTAGTACTTAAGCTATATATAATAGTTTACTAGTACTCTTTTTGTTTTCCAACTAGCCCAATATGTTCTATGATCTTGTTTTCATTGTTGTTTCACATGCTCTGTTTGGTTTCTATGCTCATACTATTACTTGAGTTATACTTACATACATACATATATATATATATATATATATATATATATATATATATATATATATATATATATATATATATATATATATATAATGGCATATTAAAATGGATATAAACCATAAATTGTGAGATGAAAAATAGAAACATTAGGATACTAGAAGATTGGAAAATGGAATAAAAAAATAGTTTAATTGGAATTAATATAGTGTGATATTCATTGAGAGCTCATACTCAACTTCTATATTTTTCTTGATGTTAACATACTCTATATTATCCCTTTCAACAACATCTTCCTTGTCATCAACTTCCTCCTCCACTCTCTTCTTTCCAACATCCTCACCAATCACTTTCACACTCCTTATAGAAGTAGCATTGCAAGTTTCTACATAAGTCGTAGGGTTTTGAAAAGTTGAGACTTGACTTACGTTTTTCTCGGTTAAGAATTTGGTAAGTTGAACATCTTGAGTTTCCCGGTTTTGTTGAATGGCTAAAGAGAACTGCATGAATTAATTCATGGTTTCCTCTAACTCAGAGGGTCCTCTTTGATAACCTTGATTATAGTGTGAAAGCCTTTGTTGTTGATATTCATGGTTAGCCATATGATACTCCATCGCATCTTCCGGTGTACGCCATCCGATATCATGAAACTCATTAACTTGAGGTGTGAACTGTGACACACTTTGAAGGAGATACTCCATTTGTTGAGTTAGGATCTCGTTTTAAGCATGAATCGCAACATTTATATCTGGGTCAAACATTCCGACAAACAAAAATCTACGAAACTAGCAACCAAGTGAAATAATAAGAAAGAAAAAAAAATAAAATAAAAATAAAAAAATCAAAATTAAAAGACTATTGCAATAACAAAATCTAAAATAAAGTAACTAACTAAAAATCTAAAATAAAGGAACTAAACTAAAAATCTAAATTTAAGTAACTAAATAAAAAATCTAAAATTTAGTAAATAACTAAAAATAATATGACTATTGCAATGCGTGCAATATTGACACAGTCCCCGGCAACAACGCCAATTTGTTGAAAGTATTTTGGGTAAATATTTTCTAATATATTGTATCCATAGAGACTGAGTTAATATTGTTGCCGTTCTATAGTCGAATTATAATAAGTTAGTGAAAAGTATTGGTTTTGATTGTTTAATCTCAAATTGCAAATAACAGAATAATAATTGAATGATAAAAAGCTTAAAGACGAATAACAATGGTGAATGAATATGTTGAGTTTTAGGGTTCATCAACCTATTCATATGCAATTGATCATTTAATCCACAAGTGAACATTATCTAAGTTATTATCTTCATTCATCCTCAAAAGAGATATTATGTCTAATGATCACTCTAGAGACACCTCTACCGGTATGATATTCGATCTCTCAGAATAACTATAAAGATAAAGGGAATTAACCGCGATGATTTATGAAAACTTCTTCAAAATCTCATCTCTGAGTATTAATCAACAAGTCAATGTAAAAACCTAGGGCAAAAGTATAAACCCTATCTCTCGATTGATAGTTCAACAATGATATAAAATAAAAGCAAGGTTTTTCATTGATAATAAAGCTTAAACAATTGTTCACAGGAATTAATCAAGTAATTGCATCTTCATAGGTTAACTACTATCTTAAACTCAACACAATGGGGTTTAGCTCTTTATAGCCATGAAGAACACACAAAGTTTCATAGAGGGATTCATCTTCATCAAGGGAATGTCTTAAATTGATGTTGAATTCTCCGTCGGAAGTTGTTTTATGCTCTGGAATATGATTGCTCTCTGAATTTCGTTCACCAAAGATCTCCCTCTTATGAGGATTAGGGCTTCTATTTATAACAATTTATCCTTGTAACGCAGCCACCGCGCCTCGGCACGTATTGGCGCGGCACGAACCAAAGTCAGAGGGGATGGCGCATCTCGCCCCTTAATGTCGCGGCTCGGCCTTTGCTTCATCCCACTTCTTTGTGATTTCTCTTCTCCAGAGTCTCTACGCCTGCGTGTTTCTTCGTCTTTACTTCTCAACTTCAATATCTGCACAAATAACACCTAAAGTGACGCAAGTTGTTCTACAATTAGTATCGAACCTCTGAAGTTCAATTCTAACCATAAAATCCTCAAAACTCATAAGATCTACTCAACTTTAGCTCAAAAGATAGTTAATTTGACTCATGAAAACACTACTAATTCACTCCTAACAAACACTTACCTTATGTTGTCTTTGGTTTATTGAAACTTACGTTGTATTTGAGGAGTTGGTTTGTATGGTTTCTTTTTATGATTTAAAAGATGCTATGTCTTATTTGATGAATCATTGTGAATCCGCTGCATTTTTATTTAGAAGTTGAGATTATGTTATGAAGTGTGTGTTTGTGAGTTATGTTCATTCCAATCCTGAAAGTGTTATGTATTGGTTTAAAAAGCATGACAGGTGTATGTTTATGTTGAATATGTGACATTCTGATTATGTTGAGAGTTTCTATACTCTGATATTTTCCGCATAAATGCTTAGTGTAGAATTGGGGTATTACAATTCACATCAACGTTCAAAGAACCTACAAATCGTATCAAACAACTCAACACAACATCCTCTTATTCTCATCAACGATCACACATCGCTCAACTTCGATCCGCATCGCATCATCATCATCGCAATGAATAGGGAAGGCGTTTGTTTTCATAGGAGAAGGATGAATGAATTCTGGAAGTAGAGAGATTTGGTTTGAGAGAAAATTTAGATAGAGGGAGAAATGATGCGGAGGGGGTTCGAGTGGTGATGCGGAGGGGGTGAAGAGGTGAAGCGGTTTCGGCGGCTGGTAGAAGAAGATGAAGAAAGAAATTATGATTTTGGGATTTAGGATTTTTGTTTAGTAAAGGCCAGATATAACAAAATTTCATCTATTTACCAAATTGTCACTGTGTTTTATTTTTTCATCAATGGACTTTTTACATCGGTACAAATTTAGGTCCGATGTGAAATCCTTTATAACAAAATTTCATTTTATTTACCAAACTACCACTGTGTTATATTTTTGTTTAAATCAAATATTTTTTACATCATTGCAAATAAATGTCTGATGTAAAATTCTTTCACAAATATTTTTTCACATTATATATCTTGAAACCTGATGTAAAATCCTTTAACCAAATGTCTTATTTTTAGTAGTGTATCTTCAATTGCTTTTACTTTATTTTCTTTACAAGTTTATAACATTACTTTAAAGAATCACGTAGATCAAACCAACTTTTCAATAAGAACATGAATGTAGTCGAAGTGTTCTTCATCATCAAGAATAAAATTTGAAATTTAAAGCACATTTCCTAGTATCAATCTAGTCGATCATGTGAGTAATCAAAGATTCTTGTTTTTGGAAGACTAACACTTGTGTACTAATTTTCACGATAAACATATATAAATAGGGCTCCCGACCGAGGAATAAATAAGACATGTTTTCATATTGAGCTCATGCATATCCTTATCGTGCTGCTCAAATTCCTAAAAAAATCCAGTCATCTTCTCAAATTGACCTTTACAATTGCGACTTCACCGAATTTTCTTCCGGGAGATAGTCCTAACCTATTTTATATATATATATATATATATATATATATATATATATATATATATATATATATATATATATATATATATATATATATATATATATATATATATATATATATATATATATATATATATATATATATATATATATAGTCAAAGTGCCAACAAATATGTGTCTAAAAAAGTTTGGATTAAATAATGATAATAATATATAATTTGAAAAACATTTCTAGTTCATCATTAATTTTTCATTTGCTTCCGGGCCTTTTCCAAAAAATGGTGAAACAAATTTATATAGTGAGGCACATGTGTGTGAAGTTATAATTTAGTGAAAAGTGAGAGTGATCCAACTTTGTCGTTTTTCTTATATAATAAAGCCAAATGCAAATGCATCACAATCAACCCCTTTCACTTCATATAGATATGTTCACGTGGATTATTATTATATAAAAAAAAATTACAACACATGGTCCAAATCTTTCGATTCTTGTCTCCATGGCCGCGTAGTGAACTTTCTTCACTTCTCTCCTTATCTTACACACGCTTTGAACTGCGTTGACCATTCATAATTAGTTAATTTTCATCACTCGCTTCACTTATGCACCTATATATATTCAGCCGCAAAACTCTACTCTCAAAACATCATTCGACAACAGAGATCATATTCCTCTTGATAAAAACACCTTTCATTTCAAACAACACAATAATAACCCAAAATCATAACAACATTTGTCATTACATTTTAAGTGTTTCTATACTTTCTTTCTCAGAGACCATAACAAAGTGAACATGGTGAAAACAAACGTGGAGAAACATGCGGCGGAACGATGTGATACATTGTTTCGAGGAGTGAGGAAGAGGAAGTGGGGAAAATATGTGTCGGAAATTAGATTACCAAACAGTCGTCAAAGAATATGGTTAGGCTCTTATGACACCGCCGAAAAAGCGGCGCGTGCATTTGACGCGGCAACGTTCTGCTTACGTGGCAGTGGTGCAAGGTTTAATTTCCCGAGTAATATTCCGGATATTGCGGGTGGAAGGTCTATGACCCATTCTGAGATTCAAGCAGCTGCCGCCCGTTTTGCCAATACGGTGCCCTGTAATGAGTATTTGGGTCGACCCGATAATACTCCAGATCTAACACCATCTTCCTCTGTGGAAACACCAATCACACCATTGTTGCCTATGGAGATGCCATCTCCTGCTCTCTCGGATGTTACAGTTCAAACGGAGAGTGATATATCATTATCAGATAACGAGTTGTTTAGAGATTTGTTTTCAGACACCGGATCGGGTTACACAATGTTTCCTGGGTTTGATGATTTTTGTGGCGATTTCTACGTGCCAGAGTTCTCAAATTTTGATTATGAAGAAGAGAACAAGGATGGGTTGATAATTCAAGAATCATTTTTATGGAGTTTCTAAATATTTTCATACGGGTCGGATTGTATTGACTGTTAACAGGATTTGAAACCTGGTTTGGTGGGTCAGTTTATTTTTTATAGGATCAAGTGCTACACAAATATTCTTGATAAAATTTTTGCCGAGACATTTCGATTTTGATTTTTGTGGATATATGCAACAATGTAAAGTGATCTAATGATAAGATTTTTTTCCTACATAGTATTTATCATTTTGATGTCAATGTTTTACCAATTACTACGAGGGCAAACTGGTATAATCATGTTCCAACTCGTTCAACTCCGGTTTAATCAGATGATAAATAAATGACTAGTAAAATTTTAAACTTATTATTAAATTTTATAAATAATTCATTCAAATAAAAATCAATACACTCATAAAATATTACACAATTTCGATGACATATGAATAAAATCATAACAGAGAAAGGTCTATTTTCATGAAGGATTAAATATAAAATACCCTTGACCCCTATGAAATATTAAAATTCTATGTAAGCTTCTCAAGTTAACAAGTTTCTTCGTAAAAATATATATTTTTAAATTTATTATTTAAATTCAGTGTTTAATAAATTATATGTTTTGATAGAGAATTAAAAAAAAATTACAGGAGCAGATCCAAAAAAATATCTATCATATAAGAAAACTAGTAACAAACCCGTGCGTTTGCACGGGTTCTGGTTTGGGACGCGCATTTGTTTCAGATGTATATTTTTTAATAGAAAAAAATATTAAAAGTAATTAACATTTTGTAAAAAAATAAGAATATTTATTATTAAATTGTGTCTAAAAAAAATTAGAAACAAAATTGAAAGCACCCAAATTAAATTGTGTCTAAATAGCCTTTTGTAACTTTTTGTTCCAGTTAACAATCAACATTGTGATAAGTAACTTCATGTTCCCGTTAATATTCAATACTTTAATCAGTAACTTCAGGTTTCCGTTAATATTTAATATTGTGATCAGTAAGTTCATGTTCACATTAATATTCACTATTTTGATTAGTAATTTCATGTTCTCGTTAATATTCAATATTTTAATCAGTAAATTCAAGTTCCCGTTAATATTCAGTATGGTGCTCAGTAATTTCATGTTACCGTTAATATTCACTATTTTGATTAGTAACTTCATGTTCCTGTTAATATTTAATATTTTAATCTGTAACTTCATGTTCCCGTTAATATTCAATATTGTGATCAGTAACTTCATGTTCCCGTTAATATTGAAAATTTTAATCAGTAACTTCTGGTTCCCGTTAATATTCAATATAGTGATCAATAACTTCATGTTCCCGTTAATATGCACTATTTTGACTTCATGTTCCTGTTAATATTCAATATTTTAATCAGTAACTTCAGGTTTCCGTTAATAATCAATATTGTGATCAGTAAGTTCATGTTCCCATTAATATTCACTATTTTGATCAGTAACTTCATGTTCTCGTTAATATTCAATATTTTAATCAGTAACTTCAGGTTCCCGTTAATATTGAGTATGGTGCTCAGTAACTTCATGTTCCTGTTAATATTCACTATTTTGGTCAGTAACTTCAAGTTCCCGTTAATATTTAATATTTTAATCAGTAACTCCAGGTTCCCGTTAATATTCAATATTGTGATCAGTAACTTCATGTTCCCGTTAATATTAAAAATTTTAATCAGTAACTTCAGGTTCTCGTTAATATTCAATATTGTGATCAATAACTTCATGTTCCCGTTAATATGTACTATTTTGATCAGTAATTTCATGTTCCCGTTAATATTCATTATTTTAATCAGTAATTTCATGTTCCCGTTAATATCCAATATTGTGATAAGTAACTTCATGTTCCTGTTAATATTTACTATTTTGATCAGTAACTTCATGTTTCCGTCAATATTTAGTATTTTAATCAGTAACTTCAGGTTCCCGTTAATATTCAATATTGTGATCAGTAACTTCATGTTCTCGTTAATATTCACTATTTTGATCAGTAACTTCATGTTCCAGTTAATATTCAATATTTTAATCAGTAACTTCAGGTTTCTATTTGGTGATCAATCATGTTCCCGTTAATATTCACTATTTTGATCAGTAACTTCATGTTCACGTTAATATTCAATATTTTAATCACTAACTTCAGGTTCCCGTTAATATTCAATATTGTGATCAGTAATTTCATGTTTCCTTTCGTATTTAATATTTTGAGATATTACAACTTAAAATATTACATTCCCGTAGCGGGTTGGATATGGGAACTGACAACTGACATGTGCGTTCGCACGGGTTGGTACGGGACGCGCATTTGTTTTAGATGTATATTTTTTAATAGAAAAATGTCTGGTACCCGTGAAAAAATAATAATTGAATGCATAATTAATAAAAAAATATTTTGATCAGTAACTTCATGTTCCAGTTAATAATCAATATTTAGATCAATAACTTCATGTTTCCGTGTTTAATCATGTTCCAACTCGTTCAACTCCGGTTTAATCAGATGATAAATAAATGACTAGTAAAATTTTAAACTTATTATTAAATTTTATAAATAATTCATTCAAATAAAAATCAATACACTCATAAAATATTACACAATTTCGATGACATATGAATAAAATCATAACAGAGAAAGGTCTATTTTCATAAAGGATTAAATATAAAATACCCTTGACCCCTATGAAATATTAAAATTCTATGTAAGCTTCTCAAGTTAACAAGTTTCTTCGTAAAAATATATATTTTTAAATTTATTATTTAAATTCAGTGTTTAATAAATTATATGTTTTGATAGAGAATTAAAAAAAAATTACAGGAGCAGATCCAAAAAAATATCTATCATATAAGAAAATTATGTGTTGTGAAAATTACTCATGTATTCTACTGCTTCCTCATGCTGCCTCATTTCTTTTAATTGAGTGCATAAAGCTTTTTGAAAAAGTTTTACACACAAAATATTGATTTGAAAAGAAAATTTATTCTTGCTGTTTTTTTTTTATGAACTGCAGACAAGCAACTTTTTTTAGTGTCTATGACTGACTTAAACAAAGTAGATGGAAAAATGACAAAAATAGTGGTGTGAATCACGTGAAATAGCTAAATAGGTGTGATGCAAGCTATTAATTTTTTGCACCACACATCATTTCTCTATTAATTATCTGGTATGAAGATATAGACCTGCTTTATGTTTACTAAGTTTTAGGCTATCCATTACAAATTTAAAGTCAATACAAACACAACTATATACATGTATTTCTCACTCTATAAATTATGATATAATTTTGAATTATCTCAATACTGTCAATGAATACAATATCATTTAAACAAAAATAATATTTTTTCAATTATAAATTGATGTTTATATAATCACGACTAAGACTAATGTGAAGTGACAATTAATTACTTTAATGATTTACTATTTTTTTTATATTTTAAAAATATTTCTCTTTATTTTCTTAAAGTAGTAATATATAAGAATATTAGTTTATATATATATATATATATATATATATATATATATATATATATATATATATATATATATATAGTGGCGCAGCCAGAAAAATTTCAAAGCCTGGGCAAAATTTTAAGGACGGCAATTCACATAAGTCGAAACTTAACTAATGGAGCTTCGTAAAGTGAGAATTAAAAAACATAGGCAAACAAATTTAACATACAATACAAGTGAGAGTAATTACAAATTTGGCCAAGAGTAATAGAGAGAAAAGTAGTCGATTGTCTTCACTTAAAGCCTTAAGAACTTAACATAATCCACAATAGTGAAACTAAAATTCATGAAATTCTCACTAACCTAACAATAGTAAAACTAAAATTAAGTTCAAATTAAAACTAACCTAGTAACAACAAAACTAACGCATGATCCTTAAAACGTCGTGAATGACGTCGAGAACATTATTAATTTAAGAAAATCTAACTAAAAAACGATAATTTATATATTTTTTTAATATTTAAGGAAAAGAAGAGACATTTTTTATATTTTATAATAATAATTAAAAGAGAGTAAATAAAATTTAATATAAACTAAATTAATTAAATCAAAGAACATAATTTTAAATAACTAAATTAATTAAAATAACTAAATTGATTATAAAGTATTAACTAAAATTAAAACTAAATAAATTAGGAGAATAATCAAGAATACATGGGATCATATAAAAAAAAAACCTAAAATTTCTCTAAAACTTAAATGAGAGTTAATTTAAAAAAGAAAAACCAACGGATCCTCCCCACCCCCTCTTTACCATTTATCCATTTTCTTTTCCCATTTTTTATGTTGGCATAGAAAAGAATATCATTTAATTTTTTTCAAAGCCTTTTATTTAGAGCCAATGTGTGCTTGACATATGGCAGTTAATATAATAATAATTAGAAAATAAAACCAAACCGTTTGATCACTTCCACGCATTAGATGAAACCACAAGCCACATGTACTGTTTATTTTCTTTTTCCCTTTCAATGTTACCGTCAACCACAGTTAATCCACCCAAAATCAAAACTAATCTGCAACTTTTAAATTTTATTCTTTCTGTTTCTCTTTCTCAGCCTCTCTTGCTCCACCAAAATCTAATTTTTCTTCTTGTTCATTACATCTATTTCATCATCTTCACCATTTTAGATCCGTAGGACCGCCGGCATAAATTCCGACTAAAGCCAACCACTTAAACATGCCCTTTTGTTTTCACCATCACCAACTTGCATTGGAGGTTGTGGAGAATGGTGGTTGCACTCGAAAGGAAGAGCAAGAGCCTGGGCAACTGCCCAACCTCGCCGGGCGTTGGCTTCGCCCATATATATATATATATATATATATATATATATATATATATATATATATATATATATATATATATATAAAATGAGAGATATTCTTACTGGAAGAGTAAGTTATTATAACTTACTTCATATCTTTATCATAATTCTTTTCAATCTAATGGTTAAAAATAATAAATAATTAAATGTGAAGAGAGAAAACTATTACTTATTATTTTTACCCATTAGATCGGGAAGAATTAATGGTCGTGATGTGCATCAGTAACTTATATATATATATATATATATATATATATATATATATATATGAGACTTATATATACCGAAAAAATGTATTGTTTAGGGATGGCAACGGGTGCGGGTTTTATACTACCCAAACCCGCACCCGAAATTACCACCCGAACCCGAACCCAAACCCAAAAGCTATTCGGGTGACAAAATAATACCCACGCCCACACCCGTTGGGTTCGGGTTTTTTCACCCAAACCCAAACCCGCAACAAAATACATAAAATATATATTTTCTACAATTTTCTTACAACTTTCCATAATATATATATATATATATATATATATATATATATATATATATATATATATATATATATATATATTCGGGTGTGATTTCGGGTTTCGGGCACGGGTTTCACACTACCCAAACCCGCACCCGAAATATCGGGTGGCACCCGAACCCAAACCCAAACCCAGTCAACTCGGGTTTTCACCCGTTGACTCGGGTTCGGGTGCGGGTGGGCCCTGCGGGTTTGGGTTTGTTTGCCATCCCTAGTGTTGTTGATAGAAATATTTTTATAAACGGAGAGAAATATATGTTACAAATATTTCTATAATCGGGAAAAATTATATTGTTGATAGACTTGATACAAATATTCCTATAAATGGGAAAAAGATTATTACTCATTCTAATAAATGTCAATTAATTTGATCAATTTCATTTGCCATTCAATTTTTTACCTAATACATGAATATTAACGGGAACCTGAAATTACTCATTAAAATATTGAATATTAACGGGAACATGAAGTTACTGATCAAAATAGTGAATATTATGAGAACATGAAGTTACTGATCACAATATTGAATATTAACAGGAATCCAAAGTTACTGATTAAAATATTGAATATTAACGGAAACATGAAGTTACTGATAACAATATTGAATATTAACGTAAACATGAAGTTATTGATCAGAATATTGAATATTAACATGAACATGAAATTACTGATTAAAATATTTTCTATTAAAAATATATATTTGAAACAAATGTGCATCCCGTACCAAAACCCGTACGAACGCACGAGTTTGTTATCAGTATTATATAAGATAAAGTCAGTGGCGGACCCACTTTTGATCCAGGGGATGCAAGTGCACCCCTCAAAATTGAAACTTTAGTTCAATATTTTTAGTTAAGGATAGTTTGCACCCCTTGAATTAATACATTGTACTTTCTCATGTTAAATTTCAACCATCACTTATTATGACAAATTAACATTGTCATAGAACCTATGAAATTTTAAATTTAAAAAGAAGTTAAACATTTACCATATAATTTTGCAAATAATATATATATATATATATATATATATATATATATATGATTTTAAAAAACGGTTTTTAATCAACAAAAATGGTAGCGATAAAACGGTTTTGACAAATGTCAATATCGATACTGTTATCATCAATTTTCTTTTAATAATAACTTACGATTAATTCACATCATGACGATCACAATATGTGTCGCAACACTTGTACCATTTGAAATTAGAATTTTTTTTATGCAATTGTTATATATATAAAATAAAATAAAATATCTGTTCATTTACAAAAATTTAAAAATAATCTTGCATCCCTGCTCCGGGGTCCTGGCTCCGCTACTGAATAAAGCGAAACACAATATCAATTAGAGAAGTATCGTAAATTTAATTCTTATGTAAGTTGGGAGTGTTTTGGTTAGCCACCGTGTGGATTATTTGGTTGACAAGGAATGATACTTGTTTTAAGAATGAGGTTTGGAACATCAACAACATGGTTTGGAATGTTAAATTTATGGCTTGAAGATGATATTCTTTTGGCGATATTACTCATTCCAACTATAGTTTTTACGATTTTAGTAAAGACCCTTGGTCTTTTATGTCGTAATCTTAATTAGTTTGTAATCCCGTTTTGTAGCGGTTGTCGACCACCTTTGTGTATCAAGGTTGGAAAACCCTCAGTTCTCCCATTAATATGATTTCTTGCTTAAAAAAATGACAAATACAATTTTTCATGCAAAATTCACATTAGTTCTTCCTTCTAAATCAATGGGATCTAGGATAAGCAAGGAGAATTCTGTGGTGATTTTTAGTTTCAGAGATTTTTGTTTGATTTTAACTTTTGAGAAATTATTTTTTGGTTTTGACAATTATATGAAGGAATGGTGTCTTTTGTTGTAATGGCTATTTTTAGAGGAGGTCATCTAGCACTCTAGCACCAATTTTATAAGCCTAGCTTGTATTTTGGGTAAGATGAATATACTAAGTTCCTTACAATTATATTCAAAGTATATTGCATATGAATAAAAGTATTACATGATATTTTTCAATTATATTAGTTGTAATATAATATAAGTTGTGATTTATTACTTAGTTGTATATAAATACATATTATAATTCAATTCAGTTTCTATTATTACCTTCAATAATAACAAACCTTATTCTTTATTATCTCTTTTTCTATTTTCACTAAAAGCATCTCACACACTGAAAAATTGGTATCTAGATCTTCCCGTTAATTTTATTATCGTGTTTTCAAGAACTGCACGTTGGTGGTCGTGTTTCTAGGGATCGTGAATCGATTTTACTATAGAGATGAATGGCGGCAATAGTATTCTCAATTCTCTTCTAACTCTTGATGACAAGAATTTAACCCGATGGAGCAAGCAAATGAAATTCTTATTCCCTTTCCATGAAACCCTTGAAGTTGTCATCCATGGCGTTCTTGAAATTGCTGACAACGTAACTGATGCTCGGAGAGTCAATCACAAGGATGCCAAGATGAAAGATTGCAAGACTGCGTTTTGTATCCAGTCAGCAGTAGATGTAGAGAATTTTGATCAGATTTCTCATGCTCAATCAACGAAGGAGACATGGGATATTCTTGTCAAGTATTATGGAGGAGGTGAGAAGATTAAACCTGTCAAGAGGAAAAAGAGATACGGGAGATATGATGTGAAGAAGAAACCAGAAGAATTATGCAAAGTCGGAAGCTTGGATTTGACTAGAAATTGTAAATCGGACTCTGAATACAAGGTAAGGGTGGGGTTCTTGCTCAATAAACGGGGATATGATGGACCGTATGTGGGGTTTAGGGGATTGATATTATCTCTTTGTTCCGGTAATTTTCGTGATATGTGTGATGATGTTCTCTGTGAATTGCATGAAATACTATGTTGATATATGAGTATTATTGATTTTGTGTTGTCTGTGATGATTGAATTGAATTGGTAATCAATGATGACGAATTTATACATTCCGTATGAGAAATAATCTGTGATATTGTGATGATAATTCTTCTGAAATTGGAAATTGTTTTTTAGGTGGAAACTGATACCGGAGTGAGGAATTAAGTTCGGAATGAGGAAGAAAATAATAGAGACGGGGGACCCTTGCTAGAGGGACGGGCGTCCCTTTTTGGAGGAAAGTGGGGAAGACCCACAATAAGTGAGGGACGGGAAGCCCATGCCTTAGGGGCAGGCACCCTATCCTCTTAAGAGGTGTCCTTTATGTGGGACGAACAAACCACATAGTGGGGACGGGGAGAATTCATTGTTAACATGCCCCTTTTATTTAATTAAGTGAACTTAAGGACAATATTGATTTAGGTACTATTTGCAACCAATTCATTAGTAATTAAATGCATAGGTTACAGAGTTATCATAATAATTGGCTAGAGATTAAGTAGTGCGACTGGAATAATTTAACTGATGGTGGTGTAAGAATAACTAGCAGGTGGCAATATAAATGATGTAGTAGGTATGTTCAAAATAACGATAGAAACAGAAACAATATTACTAACAGGTTTTGTAGTTCTGCATGATTTTTGCCAGTGTTAATTTAGTTAGTAAACCAAAAAAAATAATAGACGTAAAAATATATAGCGGTTGGGATAATATTCCGGATGTCCGGGATTAGTCTGGTAACCGTTGTTTTGTGATGCGACGTGTTTTCTTTTGTGAATGTTGTGACGTAGTGATATTAAGTTGTAGGCCTATGGCCAATGACGATGCGATGCTGTTATTCTATGATTATTGCGATGTGCAGGATATATGTGACGATGAGTTACCTCTAATTATTCGTAACATTTGTGATATAGGCGTATGCCTCGTGACGGTGTTGTTGTGATTTGTTTTGTGATGATGTATTCATTGAGTCTAATGATTTGCATTTTCGTGACGGCCTGGATTGACAAATAATGACGAAGGCTTATGCCTATTTTGATGCCTCTATTTATTGGCAATTGGCAATTGGGGGCTGAAGCCCTGGGTACCACATGCATGTGCATTTGTTAGAGTCGCATTTCATTTGTGTGATTATGAGTTTATGTTATTTGATATGTGAACTTATATGAATTTATGTGAGATATTGTGATGTATGTCATTTAGGCTAAAATAGAGAAGTAAATTAGACGGTAACGAATATACCGCAAAGTGATGATTATTATGACTTGAACCGTAAATATACTGTTTATCATCGCCCTGTTTATATTGTTTGATATCTTACCCCTTTATTTGTTTCGTCGTTACCTTTATACTGGTAACGTGCAGGTGGTAGCTTTGATGAAGATTTAGACGCTGTGAGTCGAGTCGGTGGTTGCTCTGATACGTAGTACTCGGGGGGATAAACGCGTCTTTTAAGGGTTAATACCTATTTTTACCCCTGCCATATGGGGTGTATTTGAAAAACCCCCCTGCGAAAAAAAAAAGTTGCAATTATTACCTTAACAAATTTTAAAAGTTTCAACTTGGACCTTTAGCCAGCCACATCATCAAAAAATCTGATGTGGCAACTTTTTTTTAATTTTTTATTATTATTTTAATTACGTGGCTGACTTATGTGGCATTATTATTATTTTTTATTTAATTTAATTCCACGTGGGCATTTTTATTATTATTATATTGTTTAGTTCTTCAAATGTTAAATATCAAAGTTTAAAAAATGGTCCCATGGGGTGTTGAACCCATGCACCATAGAATACATGTGAAAAACCTTACCACTGGGCTACACTTCACATGGAATCTATGGTGCATGGGTTCAACACCCCATGGGACCAATTTTTAAACTTTGATATTTAACATTTGAAGAACTAAACAATATAATAATAATAAAAATGCCACGTGGAATTAAATTAAATAAAAAATAATAATAATGCCATATAAGTCAGCCACGTAATTAAAATAATAATAAAAAATTAAAAAAAAGTTGCCACATCAGATTTTTTGATGATGTGGTTGGCTAAAGGTCCAAGTTGAAACTTTTAAAATTTGTTAAGGTAATAATTGCAACTTTTTTTTTCGCAGGGGGGTTTTTCAAATACACCCCATATGGCAGGGGTGAAAATAGGTATTAACCCCGTCTTTTAATTATTTTTTACTTGCTGAATTTTAATGATGTTTATTGTTGAATTGTAGCTTAAAGCTATATTGCGAAGATGTTATGATTAAAGTGAAAAAATTGAATTTTTGTGAATTCCGCTGCAAGATGAAATAACTTGGTTTAATGAAGTGATTTTGAGGATTAAATTAAATTTTATAAGTTGTCCATTTTAATTGTATGTGTTGTGTATCTATGTGAAGGCGTGAATGCCGTATATGATTTAAATGAAAAAATGTGACATCTCAATTGTTGATGAAAATTTTGAATAACTCTGATTTTTCGTTATAATTTCCGAATAATTTATCGGGTGGAATTGGGGGATTTCACTCCATACTTTACTATCAATGAAATTGAGATGGATACACAAACAACATTTCTAATAACCACAATTTTCGCCATTGAAAGTGGGTGCTATATTATACGCCCTTTTAGGTTCGGAATCCATTATTTAATAAGTGATTTTGAAGCATAAGATGAATCGACGCTCGTGATACCACTTGTTAGAACATATCCTATAATCTAGAAGGGGTGAATAGATCGCAAATGAAATTTTCTTACAAAAATTCAGTTTTAAAATGTTTTAACTAAGGCATGCGGAAACAATCTTGGATCAACAATCGACTATCCCGATCCATTATCAAAAAGATCGAATATGCGTTAACCGATCGAACGAGTACGTAGGATGAGAAAGATGACCAATATATTTCCCGCAATATGCGTTTGAATATAAATCACTAAGTAGTAACCTATTTACCAAAGTGATCATCCGATTACGGTTACTCCTTCGATCGAACCCAACATTCTTCGAAGCTTTCACTTGGCTGAATCCAAATAGTGTAATCTTGTCCAAAACCTTCAAATCTCGATGATCTTGAAGGAAAACCCTGCCTTGGTTTTATGAGTTGAAACCCCCAAAGAATTCTCAGCCTAATTCGATTACACTAGTCCTAAATTGGACCTTATCAAACTATCTCTTGATTACACAATAAAATTAATATGTGTAGTTGTTGTTGTATGTATGCAATGAGAGGTTGAAGATGATGAGAAATGCTTTGTATATTTGTGGTTTAGTTGATGAAAAATGATGCATGAATGAGTATATATATATATATGTATGAGTGTGAGAAAGAACAAAACATAAAAAATATGATTGCCAAATTTTAAAATTGGACATTTTCAACAGTGGGAGTCGACTCATTCAAAGTGTGAGTCGACTCCTTCATGCTTTGTATCGACTCCAAGACCCTGGGAATTAATTCCTTTGGACCAGAGAGCTTCCATTTCAAATTTCTTTCAGTGGGAGTCGACTCCTAACACGAAGGAGTCGACTCTAAACTTGATTTTTCATAAAAATGCATATTTTTGAAAATCTTAACATGTCCATATCCTTTTGACTGGATCCCTAAGTGTCCTAAGATGAAAATGCAACATAGACATAGAGATATAAGGTTTAATGTACAAATACTACATATTATTTAGTTTTGACATCATTCAAAACATCAAAGAAAATATATTTGGATTCCACGAAATCCAGCCACAACCGAAATAGTATTTGGATTCCACATCGACAACAGCCCCCCTGCCATACCCTCCGATCCAGAAAAAGAATAATCCACACCATTCAAACCCCGCATACTATTAACAATAGAATCAGACGCTTCGGACAATTTAGTTTCTTGAATTATAAAGAAATCCGCCCTGCCAGAACAAATCAGTCTCCTAATTCTTTTTCGCTTAATCAAACTACCACCTCCCCTAATATTAAAACTCCCAATAATCATTTAAAACAATTTAAAATCGCCTTCTTACCTTCCATCCCTACATGCTGCGTAGAATTAAAATCTGGGAAACCTTTCTAAAGTTCCTTCATGCTATTACCATGGACCACGCCCAACTTATAGATAGCTTCTTCCAGTTTTTCATCATTAGAAATCCCAAAATTTGAAAGAGTTCTGCCATTGCACCTCATAATATCAGAATCTCCCGGCATATTGAAGGAAGAATCACGTCCTTCGTTTCCACAGTTACGTGAAGCGGGTACCGAAGCAGAAGGGAAACACTGAAGAGGGATAACTTGGGTTGGGCCTTCTATTTCCTCTTCCACGCCATTGACCAAAAAAGCAGACTTTTTGGATCTTTTCTTAATGGGCTTTCCTTTACCAACTCCCATTGGCCCACCCATTAAAGAAAGAGGAAAAAGAGAAACTTTCTTCTTTTTCCTGTTTTTACTCGGTAAAACCCCTACCTCAGTCTTAAATGGCGTGGCCCCACTATGAACATTGGGTGTAACGATAAAAACCTTTGAAGGTGGCAGCTCTGATAGAGTACGGTCTGAAGAGGCAACAGAATTTTGAGAGCATGTACCAATATTGTTCCTTTTCTTCTCTAACACATTCTGAATGGCACCATCAAAAGTCGCGCCCGCCTCCCTTCTATTTGATTCTAGGTACAGAGTGTTATCATTATTCTGCTGGCTACCTACTGCGTCACATGGAGAAACGTGCAGACTTAAATCCACTCCTTCACGTTGTTGCACCCCAAAATTTTCCCACTTATTTATTCCCCAATTGGCCCTCACATCACAATCATGTGCATACCTCATATAGGCCATTCATTCATCACATTCATCTATATCATGTTTACTATTTAGAATTGATAAGAAAAGAGCTTCTGCAGAAGAAATTCTTGATAAAAAAAGAGAAGATTTGAAGTCTGATTGTATGGCATCATCCCCTTGAAGTCCTCCTGAAATTAGGGTTTCACAATCTTCAACTCAAGGGATTGATTTGGAGAATATAGGCTTGAAATTCATCTGGTCTTCCCAAATTAAGGTTTTGACCAAAGTCAACGCTGTTGACTTTTTTTGTCAACATTTAATCAGAAGATGAGTTTTGAGTATGAAAATACGGTTGCCTTGAAGAAATATTCAATGGATTGGTGTTGATTGAAAACTGATTGAGAATTGGATCGGAAACTGATTAATCGGAAAATCCATTTGGAATCGGAAAAATCAAGAAAAGCTGACTTTTTGGTCAAAGTCAAGGTCAACTGTCAAATGTTGATTTTTGGTGGAAAATCGGTCAAAGAAAATCATGAAAATGAATAAAATCAAGAGAAAACCAAAAATATTCAAAAATTGCCAAATTTGGAAAGGTAGTTGAAATGGGAATGGCTAAAAGAAGAAAGTTCTAACACTTAAAATTTTTGAAGGAATTTTGTTGGAATTGGAAATAGCCATGCAGCTGACTTTGAGCCCATTTTTTACAAACTTCGAGGCTTTATTTCAAGACAAGTTCAACATGAAAAATGTTCATTTTATGGCGCTCTACAACTTTGTAGTTAGGCATTTTTTCAATCGAGGATTGGATCAAAGGATACAAAAGCTTGAAGTGGGAAGATGCAAACTTGTGCAAGTCAAGTTTCTAGGAAAAACTCTGGGCATCCGCAAGCATTTAATCGAACACATGGTATGCCATTTTCAAATCAATTTGTAGAGAGTTATAAGCATCTCCTTGATTCAAAGTTAACGTCAAACTATTCTACCTCATGCCCTCAAGTCAGTGGAATAAAAAATCCTGAGTTTTGGTTTTGTGATGAGCAAAATACAAAGCCTCAAAGTGATACGTTTAGAATTGTTAACATGGCCGGCACGAACCAAGTCAAACACGTGGGCAAGACCAGTTGCGAAGGGCATAATCCCATGTAATTTTTTGTACAATTGCAAGCCTCATTTCAAAAAGTTCTCAACACCAATTTTGTGTTGTCCCATGTTCTTTATCCGAGGGGCTAGAGATCTTGAATTCTGGTTACTTGAGTACCAAGATAAGAGGCCATGAAGTTACACAAGTAGAACTGAATGTGGCTGTCACGGATTAAGGCAAGACTGCACGTGGGCAATTCGTAGTAGTGAAACGTCAAGTTCTAGGTTCATTTTCAGATAGCTATGAGTATTTTCTCAAGGATTTCCAAACACCATTTCTCTTCCACGCCGTGTCCTCTTCATGTTGAAACCAAGTTTGAAGCAATCGGTTTCCCGTGGTGGAAATCATGTGCAAGCAAAGTCAGCCAGACGAAGTTGTTTCGGCACAGCAAAATGTACAAGAGTCACAGCATCACACAATTACGTATTGGCCATACAAAAGTTCTTCCCTATGAATATTAAGCTACACATGCTCTTCACATAACAACCACAACTTCATCTTTCTCTAACAATAACCATGCTTTAAATTTGTTTCTTCTTCCAATCACATAACCACTTTGAACTTCTCTCTCTAAAAGAAATCAACAAAACTTACTGCCAATGCTAAAACAGTAGTGGTACTCATGCATGCAAAAGGAACTTTACCATAAATACACAAACTTGCACATTAGGTATCAAGGAGAGAATCAGCTGCAACAACACTCCACCATAAGCCATGAGCACACATTATATAAATCAAAAACCTTCACAAAATCACTCGACACGAGTCATTTTTCTTTTTTCAGTTTTGAAATCTCTTCTCTCCACTCTCTCTTTTCTCCTTCTCACTCTCCAACCTCCATGACAAAATATAACAACTCGTAACCACTTTCTTCAACAACCTTCACCTCCACCCTACAACTACCTTCTCCGAGCAACAACCACCACCTTCATCCACCTTCAACAAACCCTAACAAACCTCCATAACTGTAACCAACCGAATCATCATTAACCACGACCATCGCCATCACCTTTTCTACTCACCAGCATCATCATCCTCAAGGCTCTCTCCTTCATGTGTATCAACATCATCACCTTTCTATAAGTTTCAAGAATGGCAACACTTTGGATTCTTTTTTCAGTGAAAGGTTTATTCTGAAGAATCATTATCATCCACATCTCAAGAGGAGGAGATCGCTGCAACTTGTAGATTGTTTCATTCTCTTCATTCGAAGTTCATCAATTCAGGTATGCATTTTAATCCTTCTCTGCATAATAAATAGCATGTTATAAGGCAGTGAACACCTAATATGGATGTGCATATGTTTGAGTTTGTGCGTGCACCGTTTCGAAGTTAGTTACATTTCTTGAGTTCGATTTCGTTCTACATGAAAGATTTGTTGCTTGGATGTTTATGTCATAGATTTGAGTTTGTGGCTCGACTCTGAGTAATTTGAGATATTCAAAGCAAGTTTTGTTGAAAATTACTGAGTCAGGGTTTGTAAAATGTGGTTCGGTTTGTGAGTTAGAGGATGAATCAGAGAAAACAAATGGTAGATCTAGAATCTACGGTGAAAACCGAGTGGAACAGTGGCAGATTTACGGATTTCTGGGCGTGAGCATGTAGTTCCGGCGAGTTTGGTTCCCGGAGAAGACGACCGGAATAAGTTCCGGCGTCTGTTAGCTTCTTTCTTTCTTCTTATTTTGTCGCTTACGTGGCTCTATCCCATTGGATCTCTTTCCTATTTCTTTTGAATTCAAATGATTGCTGGTTGAATTGTTGCATTCTGATTGGCCATGGATCTCTTTTTGTCTTGTAGTCACTAAAACTTAGGGTTGACCAATTGATTTTTATAGTCATCATTGATTTTTCACGTTATTTTTCATGCAAACAAAAACTATAGGTTAGAAATAAATAATATGCTGAGTGGATTAATTGAAAATGAATAAAAGGAAAATAAAGATAAAAGTTGTGTATGCTGTTTCAGTGTGGGCCATGAGCTTATTCCATTTACCTGAGCCTTAGCGTTTTCGCTCTTCACACCACCTTATCTTGGGCCCATACGCGCTAGTAACTGGAAGTTAGTTCATTTCTGTTTTACTTTCTCACCCCCTGACTTAGACAGAATTCTATTTTGCATAAGATTGTTTTCTAACTTTTCTTTTTTATTCCTTTTTAGCTCAAGTAAAAATATGTGAAATAATAAATATATTTTCTAACGAAATAGAACTTTAGGAGTATTGTTTCTTCTTTTTAGAATTTAATTGTCGATTTTCTTCAAATTGTGATTGGTACATAATACATAGTTTTTTTTAGTTTTAATTCTTAAAAATAGTTTCAACATGGAAAAAAATGTGAATTGCTTGTGAATATTTTTCATGGTTAGTTTAGATTTTAATTCTTTCTTTTTGTGAATATTTTCATATTTTGAGAAATGTCTAAAATACCCCTAGTTGTTAAAGTTGACTTTATTCAATTTAAACAACTTTCTTCTTAGTTAATTCCCTTTAGATTTTAGTTTAGATTTTAAATAGGAATTAGAATAACAATTAGGCTAGAAAATAGGTTAGTCTCCCCCTTCATTCTTTTTCTTTCAACATTAAAACACTAATAAATAAAGATGCGAATCACACCTTACTAAAAGTGGGAGAGAAATGAGTGGGATTTATTCCCTAATCTGTTTCTCAATCGCTTAGTGGGAGAGAAATGAGTGGGATTTATTCCCTAATCTGTTTCTCAATCACTATATAATGGGAAGAGAAATGAGTGACATTCATTCCCTAATCTGTTTCTCTACCATTATACATTTTCATGTGATTCTAATCGCAAAGTCAATTCCCCTTAAAAAATACCCAACCAAAAACATTTAAAACACTTAATGAAGGCTCGAATTAAAACAAAGTAATGAAGTGGTGCGAAACCTTGTATTGGGTTTTGTTCATCATGTAGTTACATAAAAAACACAAACCCAAGTTCATTCTGCTGCTTAAGAACATGTTGAGTCCAGTCCAGAATTAGGCGTATAAGTCTCCAAAGGTCGAGCATCGTGGATTGTGACCTTAACTGTTGTTCAACTAAAAAACACAAAACAAATGGAAACTATTGAGTCGAACTACGGTAGCTCTGATTCCTGGTAAGGGATACGTAGGCATTGGGTCGCGGGGCCTAAGCGAGCACACTTGTAAATAATTCCTTCTTTTCCCCGTGTTTCTTTTGCATTCATTCGCATTTAGATTTAGACATAGATACACCCTTTAGATAGAAACAAGCATAGGTGGATACCATCGAGTACGATGGGCGTGAGGGGTGCTAGCACCTTCCCCTTGCGTAACCGACTCCCGTACCCTGTTCTCTGGTCGCAAGACCTTGTTCTTATTTTGAGTTAGGTTTCCTGGTATTCCTTTCCCTTATGGGATAAATAAATTAGTGGCGACTCTGATTCCATTTTTCGCGGTAGCGACAGCTGGCGACTCTGCTGGGGACGTTAGACCTATTGCAGGTCTGTACTTAGCGAGTCAATCCTAGCCATTGTTTGTTTTGTTTATTGGGTGTTTTTCTTTGTTTGTTTATATGTTTGCATCATTTGTATATATGCTTGCACATCATGTTTATTTCTCGCGTGCATATCATATTTACTTTCCGCATGCATCTGGACTATATTATGGGTCCCCGTGGGGGCCACATATTTTTTTGTCTTGTTTTGCAGGTTGGGTGGGATGTTCTATGAGGTAAAAGGCCCAATACCCAGGCCAGAGTTGACACATAGGATACCTAGGATAGAGTGGATATTCATGACGCCAACAGAATGTCAGGTTCTGTTGATTGTGATCATGAGACCCACGACCAGCAGAGATTCGAATGAGATACCATTGTTGGCATGTATTTGCAGCAATGATGGTGTTTCAGGAGAATTGTTAACGCTGGCGACCTTTTGACCTACCTTGACCTAGATTCACCTGTGAGTGGGGTGGGATATACATGACAGGTACCGTTGGTGACTATTCTATTCTGATGGTGACTATTGTTTTTATGGTTCTGTGGTACCTATGCCGGACCTTTGATCTCGTGACATCTGACCTACATTAGTATTCAGAGGATTGTACAGTGGTTACTAAGATTATATGGACCCTGATCCAATGCTTTTGCATTGCATAACATCATTAATTTATCCACTTCATTTATGGGGGATTCTAAAGTTTATTTCCAAAACAAAAAAAAGGGGGAAACGAAAAAGAGTAGAAAAACAAAAAAGATGGAAAAGAAAAAAAAAAGAAAAAGAGAAAAGATACTATATGTAAAAAAAAAGAATAAAAGAGAAACAAAAGTTGATGAAAAGACTTTAGGATCCCTTAGAAATGAAACATGCATTCATACTATCATGCATTTCATAGTTCTCTCAGAAGCTTATGAGGGCCCTTTCCATTCAAATTCTGACTTCAACAATAAAATCTGACTTCTCACCGCTATGTGCTCGAAAGTTGGTATTGGAATAACTCCATGGGGTTTTGACTAAGATAAGAACGGAAATAGGGGCTGACATGAATCAGTGTATGGAGGTTATTCAAGCCTTTTCTCTTTGACAAGAAGAGTTGAGACAAGTTCTTCAAAGGCTAAATGCAATGTTAATCTCACCTCAAAAGAAGGTCCTATGAAGCAGAAGGTCTGAAATAATGTTGAGATTCCTATTCTTGGTAAGGAGCATTCACATCATTGAAGTCTTCAAGTTTCCGAGTATTGAAATTGACGAAAGGTTCCACCTCTTGGAGGAAAGATTGGAAGCCATAAAAAAGTCGTGACTCTGCTGATTTAGATGTTGTTGGTTTGTGCCTGATGTAAAAAAAAAACTGCAAGGGACATTTATTCTCACTCCGAATGGTTTGGATATTGAATCTAAAGTGGTAATCATCTCTGATGCATATGTGGAAGTTTCTTGGGGCTCCCGACCGAGGGATAAGCAAGACGTATTCTTATCTTGAGCATTGCACCATTCGCATTGCTCG
Source organism: Vicia villosa (assembly GCF_029867415.1). Taxonomy (NCBI): domain Eukaryota; kingdom Viridiplantae; phylum Streptophyta; class Magnoliopsida; order Fabales; family Fabaceae; genus Vicia; species Vicia villosa. Next base: position 93,277,530 of record NC_081183.1, on the reverse strand, counting down.
AATCCCTAAAGCAATACAAATTCTTGCGTGACTCCGTCAGAATCTTTTGCCATGTGGTAATAAAGAGTGTTCCACAAAGACGTTCCTCATTCTCAAGGTTCTTCTTCATATCCTAGGTCCCCTCTTTCTGGAATTTCCTTCTCAGAAGCCTTTGCTTGTCAACAGATACATAAATAATATGGGAAACGGACTGATGTAATTCTGATGCCTTGTGCCCAATTACTTCCCTGGTGGTTAGAATCTCAGTTGGTTAAGATTTGTGTTGTGGGTCTTCCTCACCACATATAGCTCTCTTGAGTTCGATGATAAGTCAATATTCTTTCAGTCATGATGGTGATTACCGTTCTATCATCTATGCTTGGGGCTCCCGACCGAGGGATAAGCAAGACATATTCTGGTCTTGAGCTTTATACTATTTGCATTGCTCGAATCCCTAAGGTTAGGCAAAAATGCACCACTCTTGTACGCCTTTGTTGGAATATTCTTCTGGGAAGTAATCTAAAGTGTGTGGAAGGAACATATGATAAGGCTAAGTGGATACCATGCTGGGGCGCCTAGCCATTCACCTAAAGGTGGTAGGACATTCAAAGGCAAAGTTCAGGTCCTCGCTGATTTCAGAACAACCACATTCACTCCAAGAGGTTTATGCTTATATTGAAGTCTCAGTGGGGTATCAAAACTGCAAAAAAAAACATTCAAGAGCAATAAGTCCATACAGAGTCAAGTCTCCTCAAGAATGGCATTCATTTAGTTCTTTATTGCATTCTCATTTGCAACGTTTCATTGTTTGTTTAAGCATTGCTAGCATGTAAAAATTTGTTAATTTCTTAATGAAAACTATAATACATTGTTTATGTTTGTCTTGAAGTAATCCATTTGTTTTCACTCATAATTTTTTTTGGCATTACGATACCAACTTTACTAATCGCTTGCTTAGGCAAAGAGCAGAGGGAGAATGATGAAAAAAAATGCAAAATCCCTAATTGTGTGTTTTTGAATAAAACCTTGCTGATGATGTGCAGGCATTGTTTCAAATCCCCAAACACTGGAGATATAAGGGAGATAGACCCTGGTTAACCCCTTTGAGCCTCGAAGTAGGAGTTTTCTTTTCTGATCAGAAAAAACCCTTAATCTTAACCCTGGGGCAGGGTAGAGTTCATTTAACTTGATCAAGTGTTCAAAACTCATAAAGGGTAGGTATCTTAGGATACAACAATGGTTATCCCCCAAGAGGTTGAGGAAAGTCAAAACCGTGATGGTTATCCTTCACCTATCAAAAGGACAAAAGATGACGATACCACAATGGTAATTCTTCATTAATCATGGAATGAGGCAGTCACAATCACTTCCAACGAATCAAAGACAATGCAAGGCCACACGACTTGTTCAAGAAAAATAAGAAAAAATATTGCAAAAAAAAAAAGAGAAAAGAAAAAAGGATGAAAGAAAAGAATATAGCAATAAAAAGAAAAAAGGATGGTGAAAATAAAGCAAGAACAAAGTCGTGTGATAATGAATCAGAAGAATAAAAGGTGAGTGACTGCCACGTCCGAAAAACCTCATTGATTCCTCAACCATTTCAAAATTCCTTGTGAGGGAAGAACACTCATGTTGAGTTAACTGAACTTAGGACTGGAGGACATCATGAAGGGGGTGGGCACCAAACAATTTTGAGCCTAAAAATCCTTTGTTTCTAAAAACCATGAACCAGACCAAGTTACAACCCTTAAAAGTCCTAATTGAAGTATGGTTTATTTCGAAAGCGCACTCAGATGAGATAGTGTTTACTGACTCCCAATGAAGCGTAACACATATCTATGTTGGTATTTTATGCCCACTTTATCTTTCATTCACAAGAGGTGGCCACCTTATTGCATAAAAAGTTTTAAACTTCAAGACTAGCATATGCTTTGCATTAGGATTATCATTCTTAGAATTAACATTCTTTTGCATACAAAACATTTGCTTAAACATCAAGGAAGTTTCCATGATGAGAATCAGCAAAGAGATTAATCATGTTAAAGTAAAGAGACTTGAGAACTTTGTAGAGTAAAAAGCAATCACTTCAGAGACTGATATCAAGGGGCATGTTGCCTGAAGACTCCATTGAGCATAATCAGTTGATACCTTCTTTGATTGGTTACCCTGAGGGGAGAAGTCTGAATACTCTGTTGAGTAGATGCATTTTGATTAAGTACCCTAAGGGGAAGAGTTTGAAGATTCCATTGAGCGCGATAAAGTTGCTTCCATAGTTTGGTTGACTTAAGGGAAGTAAACTCAAGGATTCTGGTAAAATGTACATAATCAGGGGCAGTCACGACGAGGAATATCTCTCGTGAGTTCAACCTATCTGGGGCAAACAAATCAAGTTTTGACATCACAAATTCGACCAATCAGGGTTAATCAAGTCGAGGAATCTCTCTCTTGATTTAAATCAATCTAAAGTAGTGACGTCGAGGAATCTCTCAAGCTCACTCAATCTGGGGCAATTACGTCGAGATTTGACAAATCTCTTCAAGGACCCGTTGATCAAGAAGGACCATTTCAAATAATTGAATATGTTGGGGCAGAACTTTCTCAAGTAATTTGGGTGTAAGGATCCTTTCGAGGCAAATGTCTTTGTTAAATCAGATATCTTCACAAGTCAGGCAGCCTGGGGCATGATCCTTTTGGTTTGTATTGAAGAAACCGTCATTCACCTGTAAAGTGCGGTTGGCCATCACATAGTGGAGAAGTATCACAATGCTTTTCTCCAGCAAGTTACTCTCTCCCCAAGCATAGAAGTTTATTTTTCCTAAGAGTTAGTTCCATTCCTCAAGCATAGGAGTTTATTTCTCCTAGAAAAGTCTCTCCCAAGCATAGGAGTTTATTTCTCCTGAGAATTCATTCTCTCCCCAAGTATAGGAGTTTATTTCTCCTCGGAGTTGTTCCAATCCTCTCAACAAGGGTTCCTCATCAGGGTTCTCATCCCCAACATGGTAAATTGAGGGAATCTCCTCAAGCTAAAAATTCTCTGAGCTATGGCACATGGTGAGAAGTCAGAAATTATTGTTTAAGTAAATAATCAGAAGTATATCCTGCAAGTTAAAGATCAATGTCTATTGGCACCCCCATAGAGTTCTTAACACTAAGGGGATTGTCCCTGATGTTTACCTTTCCCGAGGTCAGAGACGAAGCTCGATCGACAAGTCAACAAAATATTCTCTAAAGGGCCCTCGTTATCTCTGCATATAGTAATCATTGCATTCACATTGCATCTATAAAAATGTGTAGCATTTCCATGAATATGGAGCATTACGCCATGGAAAAACCCAAACATGCATCAATGCATAAGCCAAGTTTGTACGTGCTTCCAAGGTACAAGGTAATATATCCCCAGAAGAAGTCTCACCTTCTCTTTCCAATGTGGATTATATACAAAGTCATTCTTCGTCAAGATCATTGTCTCTATGGTTATTTCCCGTTTGCTGAGCTCAGTCGTTTGGATAACCCATACTTTGTGTGTGGCAATTCGAATGATTGTCACTCTTGTAGAATTACACCCTGCCTCTCGGCCTGAGGGAACCATGTAGTTCTTATGTTCCGTGAATAACAATACCTCTTTCAAAGTCCAGTGTTTACTGGCATCATCTAATAGAGTCTGGTCGTCACCAGTCCTCTCTTTGTATTCACTTTTGTGAGTCCCCTTACTGCCTTTCGCATAAGGGATACCTCTTGCTTCTTGCAAGTTCGCCTTGGTTATTTTCCCGTATGCTGCGCGCAGATTAGAGTGCGAATGAGGGTGGGCATTCAACCCATCTCATTTTTCAATCATTTGGGTAATCATACTTGGTGTGTGGCAACTCGAATGAATGCCACTCTTAAAGAGTACACCCCGCCTTTTGGCCTGAGGGATCCATGTAACTTTTATGCTTCGCAAGCATTAACATCTCTGTGAATGTTCAGTGGTTACTGTCATCTGCATGTCGAGTCTAGTCGTTACTAGTCTTGTTTTGGTTATTTTCCCGCATGCCGCGTGCATAATAGAGTGCGAATGAGGGTGGGCATTCAACCCATCTCATTTTTCAATCATTTGAAATCCATACTATGTGTGTGGCAATTCGAATGATTGCCACCCTTGAAGGGTTACACCCCGCCTTTGGCCTGAGGGATTCATGTAGTTCTTGCACTCTGCAAGCATCCTTGCTTTCTTGAAAGTCCAATATTTATTGGTGCCCCTTAATAAAGTCTAGTCGCTACAAATATTTTCTCAATCAAGCCCAATAGTCATTGGCATCACTTTCAAATGCAGTGTTCATCAACATCCCAGTAAGAGTCTAGTCATTACTAGTCTTCTTGCAGTCAAGTCCAATGATTATTGGCATCGCTTCAGATCCAGTGTTCATAAACAACCCCTACAGAGTCTAGTCATTACTAGTCGTCCTCAATAAAGTCCAATGATTATTGGTATACCTTTTCAGATATGGAGCCACGCTACGGTTGTGTCTTCATTTTCAAAGTCTAACTAAGGTTAGCAATTTGGTGGAGTCGTCTACGGATGGTTTCTTCCTTGTGGAGCCACACTACGGTTGTGTCTCTTTTTCAAAGTCTAACTAAGGTTAACAATTTGGTGGAGTCGTCTACGGATGGTTTCTTCCTTGTGGAGCCACGCTACGGTTGTGTCTTCTTTTTTCAAAGTCTAACTAAGGTTAGCAATTTGGTGGAGTCGTCTACGGATGGTTTCTTCCTTGTGGAGTCACGCTACGGTTGTGTCTTCTTTTTCAAAGTCTAACTAAGTTTAGCAATTTGGTGGAGTCGTCTACAGATGGTTTCTTCCTTGTGGAGTCACGCTACGGTTGTGTCTTCTTTTTCAAAGTCTAACTAAGGTTAGCAACTTGATGGAGTCGTCTACATATGGTTTCTTCCTTGTGGAGCCACGCTACGGTGTGTCTCTTTTTCAAAGTCTAACTAAGGTTAGCAATTTGGTAGATTCATCTACGGATGGTTTCTTCCGTGTCGAGCCACGCTACGGTTGTGTCTCTTTTTCAAAGTCTAACTAAGGTTAGCAATTTGGTAGATTCATCTACGGATGATTTCTTCCGTGTCGAGCCACGCTACGGTTGTGTATCTTTTTCAAAGTCTAACTAAGGTTAGCAATTTGGTAGATTCATCTACGGATGGTTTCTTCCTTTTAGAGTCGTCCCACGGCTACGTCTTATTTTCAAGTCTAACTAAGGTTAGCAATCAGGATCGGATTCCCCTACGGCTGGTTTCATCCTTGTTGAGTCACCCTACGGCTGTGTCTGTCTTTGAAGTCTAACCAAGGTTAGTAGTTTGGTAGATTCCCCTACGGCTGGTTTCTTCCTTTTGGAGTCGTCCTACGACTACGTCTCTTTTTCAAGTCTAACTAAGGTTAGCAATCAGGATCGGATTCCCCTACGGCTGGTTTCATCCTTGTTGAGTCACCCTACGGCTGTGTCTCTCTTTGGAGTCTAACCAAGGTTAGCAGTTTGATAGATTCCCCTACGGCTGGTTTCTTCCTTTTGGAGTCGTCCTACGACTACGTCTCTTTTTCAAGTCTAAATAAGGTTAGTAATCAGGATCGGATTCCCCTACGGCTGGTTTCATCCTTGTTGAGTCACCCTACGGCTGTGTCTCTCTTTGAAGTCTAACCAAGGTTAGCAGTTTGGTAGATTCCCCTACGGCCGGTTTCTTCCTTTTGGATTCGTTCCAAGGCTACGTCTCTTTTTCAAGTCTAACTAAGGTTAGCAATTAGGATCGGATTCCCCTACGGCTGGTTTCATCCTTGTTGAGTCACCCTACAGTTGTGTCTCTTTTTGAAGTCTAACTAAGGTTAGCAGTTTGGTAGATTCCCCTACGGCTGGTTTCTTCCTTTTGGAGTCGTCCCACAACTACGTCTCTTTCTCAAGTCTAACTAAGGTTAGCAATCAGGATCGGATTTCCGTACGGCTGGTTTCATCCTTGTTGAGTCACCCTACGGCTGTGTCTCTCTTTGAAGTCTAACTAAGGTTAGCAATTTGGTAGATTCCCCTACGGCTGGTTTCTTCCTTTAAGAGTCGTCCCACGGCTCCTCTCTTTTGTTCAAAGTCTAACTAAGCTTAGCAATCTGTTTAAGATCCACCTTCGGCTGGTATCCTTTGATAATACTCAACACTCTTTGTTTTACCATAGAATGCAAATTTTGATGGTACTTTTGGGTATTCAATCCACTCGCACCTCAAATGTCCGAAACCCAAGATGTTTTTACATTCAGGTCCAAGAAGATTGAATAGGGGCAGCTGTTGCACCCCAAAATTTTCCCACTTATTTATTCCCCAATTGGCCCTCACATCACAATCATGTGCATACCTCATATAGGCCATTCATTCATCACATTCATCTATATCATGTTTACTATTCAGAATTGATAAGAAAAGAGCTTCTGCAGAAGAAATTCTTGATAAAAAAGAGAAGATTTGAAGTCTAATTGTATGACATCATCCCCTTGAAGTCCTCCTGAAATTAGGGTTTCACAATCTTCAACTCAAGGGATTGATTTGGAGAATATAGGCTTGAAATTCATCTGGTCTTCCCAAATTAAGGTTTTGACCAAAGTCAACGCTGTTGACTTTTTTTGTCAACATTTAATCAGAAGATGAGTTTTGAGTATGAAAATACGGTTGCCTTGAAGAAATATTCAATGGATTGGTGTTGATTGAAAACTGATTGAGAATTGGATCGGAAACTGATTAATCGGGAAATCCATTTGGAATCGGAAAAATCAAGAAAAGCTGACTTTTTGGTCAAAGTCAAGGTCAACTGTCAAATGTTGATTTTTGGTGGAAAATCGGTCAAAGAAAATCATGAAAATGAATAAAATCAAGAGAAAACCAAAAATATTCAAAAATTGCCAAATTTGGAAAGGTAGTTGAAATGGGAATGGCTAAAAGAAGAAAGTTCTAACACTTAGAATTTTTGAAGGAATTTTGTTGGAATTGGAAATAGCCATGCAGCTGACTTTGAGCCCATTTTTTACAAACTTCGAGGCTTTATTTCAAGACAAGTTCAACATGAAAAATGTTCATTTTATGGCGCTCTACTGAAGGATAGAAAAACACTTAGAAAGGGGGGGATTGAATAAGTGTGACTTTAAATCTTTGACGATAAAAATAAATTGCACAATTATTTTTATCCTGGTTCGCTGTTAACGAAGCTACTCCAGTCCACCCCCGCAGAGATGATTTACCTCAACCTGAGGATTTAATCCACTAATCGCACGGATTACAATGGTTTTCCACTTAGTCCGCAACTAAGTCTTCCAGAGTCTTCTGATCACACACTGATCACTCCAGGAACAACTGCTTAGATACCCTCTAAGACTTTTCTAGAGTCTACTGATCAACACGATCACTCTAGGCTTAGTTCACTCCTAAGACTTCCCTAGAGTATTCTGATCAACACGATCACTCTAGTTACAAACTGCTCAGCCAACTGCTAAGACTTCCTAGAGTATACTGATCACACGATCACTCTAGTTCCTTACAACTTAATGTAATCTATTCAAGAGTTTACAAATGCTTCTTAAAAGCGATAATCACAACTGTGATATTTCTCTTAACGTTTAAGCTTAATCTCACTAAAATATTACAACAGCAATGTAGTGAGTTGATGAAGATTCTGAGCTTTGATTGAACAGCGTTTCAGCAAGTTTGATATTCACAGAATAGATGTAGAAATTGGTAACCTTGCTTCTCATCAGAACTTCATATTTATAGGCGTTGAGAAGATGACCGTTGAATGCATTTAATGCTTTGCGTGTTCCGTACAGCATCGCATTTAATGTTATACGCTTTTGTCAACTACCTCGAGCCTTGTTCACGCTGTGTCTACTGACGTAGCCTTTAGTAGCTTTTAACGTTCCTTTTGTCAGTCAGCGTAGTCTGCCACCTGTACTTCCTTCTGATCTGATGTTTGTGAATACGACGTTTGAATATCATCAGAGTCAAAACAGCTTGGTGCATAGCATCTTCTGATCTTCTGACCTTGAAGTGCTTCTGAGCGTGATACCATCTTCTGATCTTCAGTGCTTCTGATCTCATGTTCTTCTGATGCTTCCATAGACCCATGTTCTGATTCTGCTTCGACCATCTTCTGATGTCTTGCCAGACCATGTTCTGATGTTGCATGCTGAACCATTTGAGATACAACTTCTGAGCGCTGAATTATGCGTACTCTTTATATATTTCCTGAAAGGGAAATTGCATTGGATTAGAGTACCATATTATCTTAAGCAAAATTCATATTATTGTTATCATCAAAACTAAGATAATTGATAAGAACAAATCTTGTTCTAACAATCTCCCCCTTTTTGATGATGACAAAAACATATATAAATGATATGAATTTGCGATCAGAAAGAGTAGACGGCAAAAGACAAATTACACAGCTATAGCATAAGCATATGAATATGTCTCCCCCTGAGATTAACAATCTCCCCCTGAGATAAATAATCTCCCCCTGAAATAAATACTCGAAGAACTTTGATAAAAGACTTCCCTGATTATTTCGGTAGAGACGATCATATAAGCTTCTGCCTTCAGAGAATTCATAGCTTCTGACTTCTGCTTCCATTGGACAGCTTCAGAACTTGAATTTCTTTAGATCCTTAGAACACTCACAGCTTCTGATTCCTGCTTCCATCGTGGACAGCTTCAGAACTTGAATTTCTTTGATCTTCAGAACATTCACAGCTTCTGACTTCTGCTTCCATTCAGGACAGCTTCAGAACTTGAATTTTTTGGATCTTTTAGAACATTCACATCTTCTGATTTCTGCTTCCCTCGGATAGCTTCAGAACTTTGAATGTCTACCAATCATCACTTCATGCTAGATTTGTATCAGAACATTGTTGAATGTACCAGAGCATCATCAGAGCATCTCTACATCCTGAAATGTTACAGAACAAAAACTAAACGACAAAAGTCAGCATGAACGAGTTAGAACATAAAATGTATGTTTGAACACATTATATGTATCAGAGCCATATAGGCTGAAATAATGTATCAGAGCAAATAATGTATCAGAGCCATAACATTATATGTATCAGAGCAAATAGAATTTTGTCAGAACAGGATAGACAATGATATTCAAATTCTATTATCAGTGCTTCTGATTCATTCTTCTTTCTTGCTTCTGATCTCTGAAGCTTGACAGCACTCAGCTTGCTTCAGTTTCCAAGAGCTTATTCCTTTTACAGAATAACACTTCTTATGGTTTTGCTTCTAGTGTTTGCTTCTGAAGATTCACTTCACTTCTCTGTACCTGCAAAACACTTAAACCATGTAGAACTTGCAGTTCTTGTTAGTGAATGCAACTGATTAAATCAAATCATTTATCACAGTATTTCTCCCCCTTTTTGTCATATCATCAAAAAATAGAAAAGATTCAGATGAATAAAACAGAACACATGGAGGAAGAAGATGATTTCATTAAGGTTCAACCATTGGGTACAGAAGTACAAAGTGATAAGATCAGATGCACAGAAACAAAACAGATGCAACGAAAAGAAAGAAACAACACAGACTCAATCTAAGATGGCCCTAGTCTTGACAAGATCTTGGCCAGCATCTCTTTAACATCGTTGTTGTGTCCTTCTTGCCTTTCAATGAAAGCATCATACTTGTCATTGAGTGAGCTTTGCTCATCCTGTCTCCTCTGAATCGCTTCTAGAGTCCTTGCAAGACGAGAAGGTTCATCAGAAGAAGCTTCACCGCTTTCAACTACAGGAATGGCATGTTGATCTGCAGCTTCCATAGAAGTATCATTTGCTGGGATTTCCTCAACAGGGTCTGATTCAGCAACATGATCTTCAGCATCTGCTTCTTGCATAGAAGCATCTCCATACTCTGCAGCAGGAATTTCAGAGTCTCCATTCTCTAGTGCCTGAAGGATGGCAGCTAAATTCCTGGGAGCAGAGGGACCTTCAACTTCTGGTGGGTCAACAACTTCTGGAATGACCAAGTTTGGATCTTTCTCAGACGGGTTTTCCCTCAGATAGTCAAAGAGAGTCTTGAAATCTCCTAGCAGAACAGGATACTCAGGAATCCAGATAACCATGTCCCTGCATGGGTTTGCTTCCATTTCAGCAGCCAGTCTCAATACTTTCAATTCATCCACAAAGGGCTTCTCTTCCAACAGATATCTACCTTTTAGACTAGTAACCCAGAATTCTTCAAAATTCCTTAGCATTCCACGAGATCGTGGGGCAGCGGCTACAAGTCTTCTCTGTACTCCCACAGCTTCTTCTTGAAATACCTTGCGAAATCTTTTCCAGATATTTCTCGTAGAAACATCGTTCAGACCGCTTAGGAAAGCTTCCTTCAGAAGGTCTAGTCCGTTGATCACTTCATATCTGAAGAGTTCCAGATAGGTAGAGGGTTCAGGTTCAGGTGGATAGAGAGAGAGTTTGCAGTCAGGGTAAAGAAGGCTGTAGGGTTGGGATATTCTGGTAGGTAATGGATGAGATATAGAAGTTGGAGGTGCGGTGGTTGGGAAAGAGGGGATATCTAAGAGAATGATTGATGAGGTTGGAGTATCTGAAGGAATGGGTTGAGGAGAGGAAGGAGGATTTTTAAAGGGAATTGGTGAGGGAGTTTTATCTGAGGGAGTTGGAGGAAGAATGCTCAACGGTGTGGGGTTTAGAATGGGAGAGGAGAAGGATAATGGAGAAGGATTTTGTAAAGTGAAGTTTACTTTTGGTTCAGAATGAGGTGATTGGGGAGAAGGTTTAGGGACAGAAGGAGGTGGAGTATAGACCTGCCTTGAAGATCTGGTTCTGTGTAGGGAGTCTCTGATCCTCTTATTTCTGTGTTCAGAAGATCCCACCTTGTCAGGATCATAGGTGACCCTTAACTTCTTGGCTCTTTCAGCCTCATCTTCTTCAGCCTTTCTTTTTAACCTCGCCTGTCGTTCCTTCTTATCCTTCTTCAGAATATCCTCTTTAGACGGAAGAACTCTGCCACGGATCCAAGCAGGATCAACATCTGATTGCTTCCTCACGCAATCTTCCAAGTAAAACTTGACAACTTGATCAAGTTCTTTATGAAACAGAGAGATGAACCCTTCAACAGCAATTCTTCTAGACAGAATGTCAGGAAAGCTTGTGCACACAGAGGGTACATTTTTAATGACTTCCAGTCCGAACAGACTAACACCATTGAAGATGGGACCATGAGTTGCTTCAAGAGAAAGCGATGCATTTGAATTCCTGACGAAGTCCACCACTTTGCTTTCAATCAGAATGTCTGAGATCATTCTTCCGAAAGGAATGGTTGTTCTTGGAATATGAGGGTACTTCGCCCTTTCATCTTCTCTTGACTCAAAGATAGAGGTTTTCAGATTCTCAAATAGAATATGAGAGATGTTAATCTCTATCTTTTTGCCAATGCAGAAAAGAGTATACTTGTGAGTAGGACTGATGTAGGAGGAGCAGCGCATCCTTTTTCTATGGTGAAGAGAACCCAGAATAATCTCAGCCCATACTTTATAAAAAGGCTTTAAGTTGCCTGTGAAGTGAGAATCAACTCCAACAGCTGTAGAGATTTGTTTTTCAACTAGAGCCCAGTCAACTGTATGTGGTTGAAACTCAGCCCAACCTTCTTCATCATCAAGACTGTACAGCTTTCTGATGAGTTTCTCAGTGATGATCACTTCATGCCCTAGCACGAAAGAAATAATGGCAGTTGGAGTAACTGTTGCATGTACCCAAAAATCCTTTACAAGTTCAGGATAAATTGGACCAACCAATCTATCAAGATATTTTGACCATCCTTGCTCAAATATTCTTGCATCATACTGAAAGCCATTTGCTTTGAGGTTGTTGATATCCACAGCCGATTCACAAAGAACTTCCAGTTCTTTCGTAGGTATTAAGCAAGTTTTCAATGGAGCATCATTTTTGCTTAAACGGTTCTGTGTGGAAGTGATTCTTTCTTTAGAGATTGATGAACGAGAAGATGGATTCATTATGATAATACTTTGAGATCAAGTCAAGAACTAGGGTTTGAAAAGAGATACAACGAAAAGAATACTCAAACGGGAGAGAAAAAGAGAAAAAGAAGGAATGAAGATGAAGCGAGTTATTTAAAAAGATTTAAAAAGAAAATTAATATGCATTTAATGAGAAATGACATTAGGAGAGAGAACTCAGTAAATGACATGATTTAATACAGTTACCTAGGTTGGTGTCTTTTCAACTGCACGCTTTGTACTAACCGTACAGATACGTGTTCATCATCAGATAATAGATGACAGCTGTAAATATCAGAGAGATTTTACGCCTTCAGATTCTGATCACTGCTTCTGAGTTGATCAAGATTCTCTTCTGGAAATACTCCTTCTGAAGTGTGCTGATATTAGTCTGAATGATCTTCTGATCCATTACTTCTGATATACACAGCTTCTGGAGGTTCACTTCTTTGTTCTGCAGCTTCTGATAAGACAAAACTGTATCTGCAGAAATTCTTAAGCTCTTTGTTTCATCAGAAACGAGTTTATCATCAAAACAGATGTTTCTTGATTTGTCCACAATCAATGTTTCAATGTTGTATATTCTGTAGCATTTAGAGCATTCAGAATAATCAAGAAAGAAACATCAAAGCCTTAGAGGCAAACATCAGAGATGGTTCCAAGACTAATAAGCTTCTTTTCTGAAATCCTACAAACATAGTTTCTTCAACAGATTTAAGAACCAGAACTTGGAAGACAATCTTTCTTCCCTTCAAGTGTTGAGAGCAACTTGAGTCCAGGTGTCATGTCATGTTGAATGTTGTCTTCTTTGTTATCAAGAGAATCTGCAAAAGAAATAATCTTTTTCTTTGGTACCCACATTTTCTTGGGTCCTTTCTTGTTAGATTTTCTCAAGTTCTGATTGAACTTGGGTTTGACATTATAAGCAATAGGAGGAACAGCATGATAATTTTTAATATGAGTTTCATGATATTTCCTAGGTTGTGTCCCATGCTTCTTGGTGAGTGTTATGTGAAAACTTTGAGCATGAGAAGTGTGCCTAGTATCATGAGAGTGGCCATACTTGAACTGATCATACAATGGCTTGTATGTAATTTTCATTTCATCAACAGGTTCAAGTTTGTATGGGTTTTCACCCTCAAAACCAATGCCAACTCTTTTGTTTCCAGATACGGCATATATCATAGAAGCTAGCTGACTTCTGCCAATACTTCTAGATAAGAACTTCCTGAAACTTAAATCATATTCTTTCAGAATATGGTTTAGACTAGGAGTGGATTTTTCTGAATCAGAAGGAGATCCAACATTATTGGATAATTTTAAAAGTTTTTCTTTTAATTCAGAATTCTCCAACTCAAGCTTCTTTGTTTCAAATTCAAATTGCTTTTTCAGCTTTTTGTATTTGAGACTAATCTGAGACTTGAGTTCCAGAAGTTCAGTTAGACCGGAAACTAACTCATCTCTAGTAAGTTCAGAAAATACCTCTTCAGAATCTGATTCTGATGTAGATTCTGATCCGTCATCTTCTGTCGCCATCAGCGCACAGTTAGCCTGCTCATCTTCTGAATCATCTTCTGACTCATCCCAGGTTGCCATAAGACCTTTCTTCTTATGAAACTTTTTCTTGGGACTTTCCTTCTGAAGATTTGGACATTCATTCTTGTAGTGTCCAGGCTCATTGCATTCATAGCACATGACCTTCTTCTTGTCAAATCTTCTTTCATCAGAAGATTCTCCACGTTCAAATTTCCTTGAACTTCTGAAGCCTCTGAACTTCCTTTGCTTGGTCTTCCAGAGTTGATTTAGCCTTCTGGAGATCAGGGACAGTTCATCTTCTTCTTCAGATTCTGATTCTTCAGGATCTTCTTCTCTGGCCTGAAAAGCGTTAGTGCATTTCTTGATATTTGATTTTAATGCAATAGACTTACCTTTCTTTTGAGGCTCATTTGCGTCCAGCTCTATTTCATGACTTCTCAAGGCGCTGATAAGCTCTTCCAGAGAAACTTCATTCAGATTCTTTGCAATCTTGAATGCAGTCACCATAGGACCCCATCTTCTGGGTAAGCTTCTGATGATCTTCTTTACGTGATCAGCCTTGGTGTATCCCTTGTCAAGAACTCTCAATCCAGCAGTAAGAGTTTGAAATCTTGAAAACATCTTTTCAATGTCTTCATCATCCTCCATCTTGAAGGCTTCAGACTTCTGGATTAAGGCTAGAGCTTTAGTCTCCTTGACTTGAGCATTTCCTTCATGAGTCATTTTCAAGGACTCATATATGTCATAGGCCGTTTCCCTGTTAGATATCTTCTCATACTCAGCATGAGAGATAGCATTCAGCAAAACAGTTCTACATTTATGATGATTCCTGAAAAGCTTCTTTTGATCATCATTCATTTCTTGCCTTGACAGCTTCACGCCACTGGCATTTACTGGATGTTTGTAACCATCCATTAGAAGATCCCATAGATCACCATCTAGACCCAGAAAGTAACTTTCCAGTTTATCTTTCCAGTATTCAAAGTTTTCACCATCAAATACCGGCGGTCTAGTATAACCATTGTTACCGTTGTATTGCTCAGCAGAGCCAGATGTAGATGCAGATGTAGATGTAGACTTTTCACTTTCATCAACCATCTTTTAAATGAAGCGTTTTTCTCTTCCTGAATCTTTTCTAAACACGGTTAAGTGCTTGCACCTTAGAACCGGCGCTCTGATACCAATTGAAGGATAGAAAAACACTTAGAAAGGGGGGGATTGAATAAGTGTGACTTTAAATCTTTGACGATAAAAATAAATTGCACAATTATTTTTATCCTGGTTCGCTGTTAACGAAGCTACTCCAGTCCACCCCCGCAGAGATGATTTACCTCAACCTGAGGATTTAATCCACTAATCGCACGGATTACAATGGTTTTCCACTTAGTCCGCAACTAAGTCTTCCAGAGTCTTCTGATCACACACTGATCACTCCAGGAACAACTGCTTAGATACCCTCTAAGACTTTTCTAGAGTCTACTGATCAACACGATCACTCTAGGCTTAGTTCACTCCTAAGACTTCCCTAGAGTATTCTGATCAACACGATCACTCTAGTTACAAACTGCTCAGCCAACTGCTAAGACTTCCTAGAGTATACTGATCACACGATCACTCTAGTTCCTTACAACTTAATGTAATCTATTCAAGAGTTTACAAATGCTTCTTAAAAGCGATAATCACAACTGTGATATTTCTCTTAACGTTTAAGCTTAATCTCACTAAAATATTACAACAGCAATGTAGTGAGTTGATGAAGATTCTGAGCTTTGATTGAACAGCGTTTCAGCAAGTTTGATATTCACAGAATAGATGTAGAAATTGGTAACCTTGCTTCTCATCAGAACTTCATATTTATAGGCGTTGAGAAGATGACCGTTGAATGCATTTAATGCTTTGCGTGTTCCGTACAGCATCGCATTTAATGTTATACGCTTTTGTCAACTACCTCGAGCCTTGTTCACGCTGTGTCTACTGACGTAGCCTTTAGTAGCTTTTAACGTTCCTTTTGTCAGTCAGCGTAGTCTGCCACCTGTACTTCCTTCTGATCTGATGTTTGTGAATACGACGTTTGAATATCATCAGAGTCAAAACAGCTTGGTGCATAGCATCTTCTGATCTTCTGACCTTGAAGTGCTTCTGAGCGTGATACCATCTTCTGATCTTCAGTGCTTCTGATCTCATGTTCTTCTGATGCTTCCATAGACCCATGTTCTGATTCTGCTTCGACCATCTTCTGATGTCTTGCCAGACCATGTTCTGATGTTGCATGCTGAACCATTTGAGATACAACTTCTGAGCGCTGAATTATGCGTACTCTTTATATATTTCCTGAAAGGGAAATTGCATTGGATTAGAGTACCATATTATCTTAAGCAAAATTCATATTATTGTTATCATCAAAACTAAGATAATTGATAAGAACAAATCTTGTTCTAACATCTACAACTTTGTAGTTAGGCATTTTTTCAATCGAGGCTTGGATCAAAGGATACAAAAGCTTGAAGTGGGAAGATGCAAACTTGTGCACGTCAAGTTTCCTGGAAAAACTCTGGGCATCCGCAAGCATTTAATCGAACACATGGTATGCCATTTTCAAATCAATTTGTAGAGAGTTATAAGCATCTCCTTGATTCAAAGTTAATGTCAAACTATTCTACCTCATGCCCTCAAGTCAGTGGAATAAAAAATCCTGAGTTTTGGTTGTGTGGTGAGCAAAATACAAAGCCTCATAGTGATACGTTTAGAATTGTTAACATGGCCGGCACGAACCAAGTCACACAGGTGGGCAAGACCAGTTGCGAAGGGCATAATCCCATGTAATTTTTTGTATAATTGCAAGCCTCATTTCAAAAAGTTCTCAACACCAATTTTGTGTTGTCCCATGTCCTTTATCCAAGGGGCTAGAGATCATGAATTCTGGTTACTTGAGTACCAAGATAAGAGGCCATGAAGTTACACAAGTAGAACTGAATGTGGCTGTCACGGATTAAGGCAAGACTGCACGCGGGCAATTCGTAGTAGTGAAATGTCAAGTTCCAGGTTCATTTTCAGATAGCTATGAGTATTTTCTCAAGGATTTCCAAACACCATTTCTCTTCCACGCCGTGTCTTCTTCATGTTGATACCAGGTTTGAAGAAATCGGTTGCCCGTGGTGGAAATCATGTGCAAGCAAAGTCAGCCAGACGAAGTTGTTTCGGCACAGCAAAATGTACAAGAGTCACAACATCACACAATTACGTATTGGCCATACAAAAGTTATTCCCTATGAATAATAAGCTACACATGCTCTTCACATAACAACCACAAATCTCTTTATCTTGAACCAACTTCTTGAACCTATCCCAGTACTCAGCCAATGACTCGTTATCTTGTCTAATACCAAAATCTCTTTTCGGATTGAAGCAGCTCTAGATGCAGGAAAATATTGCTCCAAGAACACTCTCTTCAGAGCATTCCAGCTTGTGATTGAATTCGGTTCGAGATCATATATCCAGTCCTTCGCTGCACCCTGCAAAGAAAAAGGAAAAGCACGAAGTTTGATATGATCTTCAGTGATCCCTTCAGGCTTCAATGGTGTAGAACACACCACCTGGAATTCCTTCAAATGTTTGTGTGGATCTTCACCTGCAAGACCATTAAACTTTGGCAACAAGTGTATTAAACCCGATTTTAATTCAAAAGGAACAGCAACAACATCATATTCAATACACAAGCCATTATAATTCACATCAGGGGTTGCAAGTTGCCTTAGAGTTCTATTTTCAGCCATTTCAAAAGCAAATTCAGAATCAGAATCAAAGAAGTAATGCAAATAGTCAGACTCAGAATCAGACTCAGCTATGGTCGGTGAAGGTGAACTATTGCTAGCCTGGCCTGCTCTACGAAGTGTGTGCAAGGTTCTCTCTACCTCAGGATCAAAAGCAACAAGTTCAGGACAGGAAGACCTAGTAGCCAGGACTAGTGCACAGCAATGCAGCAACAATCGTGAAAATGCCAACTATGTCCCTAAAACAAACACAATGAAGCAAATCGATTAAAAACAATTCAAAAAATTAAACTGACACCGAAAATAATCAAATGACGTAAAAATAAAATTTTGATATTTTTTTCGGAATTTTTCGACTCTATAAAAATAGAAAATAAATCATTAAAAATAGTAAAAAGGCTTTTTTGATCAGGGGATTTTTTTACACCTAACTGTCGGGACAAATTTTCAAAACGGTGCAATTTTCCCAAAAACCGATTTTTCGACTCAAAAGACGTTATGGCCGAAACCGTGAGGAGCCTATGGCCAAAACGCACAAACACTACACATAAGACTCTAATATCAGTTAATATTCACAAGAATCCCCGGCAACGGTACCAATTTGATCCGCTTTCGCGCGCGGATCAAAAACGAGTATTTTGTAAAACGTAGTACAACGACAATGGCTCGAGTCGTATCGCAAGGATTCTTGATTTTATTAACTAAAAGCAAAGTCGAAATTGGGAGGGGGTTGGTTTGGGTTCGATTTAGAAAAAAAAACGCTTAAAATAAGTGATTATGAAAATAAGCTGTTTTGAAATAAGTGATTAAAACAGGTTAATATGCCGGTTCGATATCCAACTTATCATCGGTCAATATAATTCCAGTCCCTAAATGATTTCAATTCCTATTCGATTGTAATGTCGAATTAACAAGCGCAATTCATACTACAAGATTGTAAATTCCTAATGTCCGAATTAAGCAAACGGATTAAAGTATTGTGAATTAAGCAAACACAATTGCGCGGATAAAGCAAACGCGATTAAATTGTAGGAAGAACAATCATCGAATCAAATCAATATATATTCTATGGAACTTGAATTAAGCAAACAAGACACAGAGCACGATATTGAAAGGAATTAATAATTTAATTGGAATTGATAAAAAACCTCAAAGTATTTGGAACTCGACTCCGACAGATTTCACCTTCGGATTAGTTCTCAATTACACGATCGTACAAAAGCTTGAAATATTTTTGTGAATAGTGATCATGGATGCTACAGTACCGCGGCTTCTACCCTAAGGGGAAAGAGTACAACCTGTTTTGCAATCCAACTGGGTCAAACATACGACCCAGGCCCAAAACTAATTGACCCGAAACTTAACTAAAACTAGTGTTGCAACTTCAACGAATTTTCTGGACCTTCTACAGTCCGATTCTGACTTCGACTCCAACATAAGAATTGTAGCTCTTTCTCTTAGCTTTCCGTCGATTATTAGAACACCTTAATCGGACTCTTGGAACTCCAGTTATGATCGTTTCCGTGCAGACTGTTAAAGCTGAAAATTAAATACGAAAATCAAATAACAATAAAAATAAATTAAAATATAAAAACATTATAAAATACAAAAATAAGAAAAGCAAACAATGGAAATGTATAAGTACAACCGTAGAGGAATGTGCATCAAAATGCACTGATCAATCCCACCTAGAAGATACGTTCCTGGAACTCCTCCTGTGAACTTGCTGCCACGCCATAGTTAACAAGGAGACAAACTGGTAGCAGAAAGGAAAAGATCTAGAGAGAAGGAAGAGAAAAAGTCGCTTTCTCTCTCATCATTCTGTACTGTTTAATAAAGCTATGGGAGGTAGATTCTATTTATTGCCTCGATGATATAGTCATAAAAACGTGGGCTATGCTTATTCAAAACTGCATCTTAATTGTATCCTAGTTTTTTTAATGGGACTCTCACACCCAAGTTTATACTCAAATACATACATTAAAATTTAATTACTGTTCCGGGATCGGGATTCTTACAAGTGCCGCGACCTGCCAAAGGAGTAACTTTGATGATATAGCCCGGAATGCCTCCAAAGGATAACCGAGTACCCAAAGCCGAGTTGACTGCTAGGTCATCGAACCGGGTTATGCAAAGTTACCCGCTAGGAAGCCTTAGACAGTAGTCAGATAGAGTACTTGAAACAGGACGCGTATAAAAAGAATACGGAAAGTCATGGACCAACTCGGACGAAATGCACCACGGTTACGTACAAGCCAGACGTAATTGCTGGATAAAGATGCCATCAATGAGCTTCATATTCAATGATTGGCAAACGTCTGTAAGGCTGGAAGGCCAAAGGTTGCTTCTTAAATGAGGCATTAAAGGCCACAACATCTATAAAAAGGGGCTCCCCACAGAGGGATAAGCAAGACACTCTTCTTGGAGAAGTATCCAAAATACAACCTCCAAATCCCCAAAGCTACACTAAAACATCATCTCATTCAAGCTTTCCTCATCTTCGAGGACAAGCTTCACAAAAATCTGGTTTTTACACAAGAACGTTGGCGCCGTCTATGGGAACTCGGTAAAGTTTTTATCCCAGGCCACGCTCACAGTCACAATGTCAAGAACACCTCCTGACATGGCACAACTCCTGGCCTTGATTGAGGAGCTATGTCAAAACAATGACACGTTGCAGGACAGAGTACAACAGCTGCAGCTCCAGAGCTAGGTGGACCCTCCCCCAGAAGAAGAACCCTTTGAGGCTCAACCCCTCTCGTAAGAAATTTGGGAGGACAAAGTGCCGAAGAATTTCCGACCACCGTCCCTCGCAACGTATGACGGGAAATCGGATCCTTAAGAGCACGTGATTGCCATCAACAACCAGATGGCAGTAATCGCCCCTATCGAGTCCCTAAAGTGCAAGCTTATGGCTGGCACATTGAAAGATGTAGCTTTAAGATGGTATATGAGCCTTCCCCGGCAATCCATCCCTAGCTAGCAGGATCTCACAAAGAAGTTGGTCCAGCACTTCTCGGCTGTTAGGCGCCGCAAAGTGTCCACTACTACCCTGTTTACAGTCCAGCAAGATCATTCCGAATCTCTTAGAGAATACCTCGCTCGATTCAACGAGCTGTTTGTGGGAGCTTTTCAGCATAGGCTTAGAGAGGGTCAGTTCAATGAATCACTGGTCCAGAAGCCGACAACTAACATGGACGAGATCATAACTCGGGCCAAATGCTATATCAAAGGAGAAGACAGTAACCGTAAAAAGTGAATTCGGGATTCTTCCGAAAAGCCGAGACCTCGGGACGGTGATCCCGGGAAGAAGGTGGCCTCCCGGGAGAGGCGAGATGAGAGGCCTTCTCGCAAACCACTTCAACGATCCCAACAACAGGAAGAAATCCATACTTCCCTTAGCACCACTGTCGGTGACATATTCCGTGAGGTGTCCCATTTGAATATCATCCCTGATCCTCCAAAAACTAAGAGAGCCAACGCCGTTCTCGGTGATAACCCCGCAGCATGGTGCGACTATCATCGTCACCAGGGGTATGCTACCGATGATTGTAAACAAATGAAGCGGGAAATTGAAAAGCTTATTCAAAGGGGACATCTTTCTGCTTACAGGAAGGACGACCGAAAAAGGCCTCCTGAAAAGAGGGAACCCGAGCCCGAGGGGTCCTCACGTCATAAAAAGGGAAAGGAATATGAAGTTTCCCACGAAGTGACGGCTGTCTGCCACACCCTTAATACCATCGCTGGAGGGTTTTTCGGAGGAGGAGAAACCAGTTCTTCACGAAAAAAGTATGCTCGAGCTGTCATGCATATCTCCGAGACTATGGTGCCGGAAACGGAGCAGGAACTGGACCCAATCGATTTCTCTAAGCGGGATGCCATGGGTATCATGCCCCATGAGGACGATCCTATGGTCATAAAAATCCAAATCTTAGACTGGACCGTAAAGCGCGTGCTGGTGGACACGGGCAGCTCCGCTGACATACTTTACTAGGAGGCCTTCTAGGAAATGGAGTTTGACATAGTCGAGTTGCTTCCTTTCCGGGGTACCTTGGTTGGCTTTGCTGGAGAACAGGTGCAGATCATGGGTCATCTTCCCGTCCTTACTACTTTCGGAAGCGGCAAAAATGCAAAGACCATCAAGGTCCGATATCTGGTGGTCAACTCATCATCACCATATAACGCCATCATGGGCTGACCATCGTTCAACGCTTTAGCAGTTGCCCTATCAACACTGTATCTTACCATGAAGTACCCGCTGGGTGACAGTCGGGTTGGAATTGTTACGGGTGATCAGGGTCTGGCAAGGAAATGTTATAAAGATAGATTGAAGTTGAATAAGAAAGGCCAGTCCCAGGAGCCGGATAGAAGCACGATGGACGCTGTAAACCTAGTCGACATGGACCCCCGGGCTGATCCTCCCGAGGACAGTCTATCCTCTTGCGAGGGGACCAAGAAGGTTCAGATCGGGAGCAATCTGGAGCAAATTACTCACCTTGGGGTTAACCTCGACCCCGATGAGGAGGCCGTGATAGTAGAAATCCTTCGCGAAAACATTGACCTCTTCGCATGGAAACCCTCTGACATGCCCGGTATTGACCCAAACGTCATGTGCCACCACTTGGCGCTTGACCCCGGGAAAAAGCCAGTGTCCCAGAGAAAGCATAAAGGTGGTGATGAGAAAAGGAAAGCCATAACCGAGGAAGTCCGGAAGTGACCCGTGTATTATGTCAGTAAGGTGTTGAAGGGCGCACAACGGAGGTATCAAAAGATCGATAAACTAGCCCTAGCTTTGATAATCACTGCTAGGAAACTGAGGTACTATTTCCAGGGTCATCAAGTCACTGTAAAAACGAATTATATCATAAAGCAAATCCTCATGAAGCTAGACTTGGTTGGGAGAGTGGTTACTTGGGCAGTTGAGTTATCAGAATATGACATCCAGTTCACGCCAAGAACCAGCATCAAATCTCAGGCTCTGGCCTACTTTGTAGTTGAACTGAGCAACTCGGGTTCTAACGAAGACGTCCTCGATTGGGT
This sequence comes from Vicia villosa, assembly GCF_029867415.1. NCBI lineage: Eukaryota > Viridiplantae > Streptophyta > Magnoliopsida > Fabales > Fabaceae > Vicia > Vicia villosa. The sequence goes on along the minus strand of NC_081183.1, from coordinate 93,255,178 downwards.
CTTGCATGTTGATGGTTCATCAAATATCAAAGGCAGCGGAGTTGGGATAGTACTCAAAGGACCCGGAGACTTCATCTTAGAGTATTCTATGTGTTTCAAATTCAAAGCTAGCAACAACCACACAGAGTATGAGGCGCTCATTGCTGGGATGAGACTCGCCGAAGAGGTGGGTGTCACCCATCTAACCGTAAAGACAGACTCTTAATTGGTAGCGTCACAAGTAAAAGGGGAGTACCAGACGAAAGACGACCCATTGCAAAAATACCTGGGGAAGACCCACGAGCTGGCTCAAAGGTTCATTGCGTTCGTAATTGAACACATTCCTCCTGAGGAGAATGTTCGAGCAGATATATTAGCCCGGCTAGCCAGCATCAAGGGTCCCAGTTTGAACAAAACAGTGATCCAAGAGATGATTGAGAAGCCAAGCATTGAATGGCAGGAAGTCATGCCCGTGGAACAGCGGGAAAGCTGGATGACCCCTATAATTCAATATCTAGCTTCCGGGGACTTACCCGGAGATCCCGACCAAGCGTTGAAGATCAAAAAAATTGCAGTCTGGTACACTATAGTAGGGGGAAGTTCTATAGAATGGGGCGATTTTCCCCAATGTTGAGATGCGTGGATGAGGAGGATGTTAAGATAATCATGATGGAAGTACATGAAGGTGCGTGTGGTTCGCACATAGCTGGAAGATCTTTGGCAAGTAATATCCTCCGAGCTGGATATTCCTGGCCTACGCTTCAGCAAGAATGCTCTGACTTCGCCAGCAAATGCAACAAGTGCCAGGTGTTCGCTCCGGTCGGCCAGGTCCCCGCAGAAATACTCCACTCAGTTTTCTCTCCATGGCCATTCTGGCAGTGGGGTGCAGATATCCTGGGCCCATTCCCTATCGCTCCCGGGCAGCTGAAGTTCTTAATCGTGGCTGTCGAATACTTTACAAAATGGACCGAGGCCGAAGCCGTGGCCCGCATATCATCCTGGAAGGTACGTCATTTTTATTGGAAAAATATCATATGCAGGTTTGTCCTACCCAAGGTCATTATCACGGATAACGGGACCCAGTTTGCAAGCGCCTCAATGGTCGACTTCTGCAAAGACTTAGGAATTCAGAATAGATTCACCTCGGTAGAAGATCCACAAGCCAACGGACAAGATGAAGCTGCCAATAAAATAATCCTTACAGGGCTGAAGAAGAAGTTGGAGCAGGCAAAAGGGTCCTGGGCCGAGTACCTACATGAAATCCTCTGGTCATACCACACAACACCCCACTCCACTACCCAAGAAACTCCTTTCCGACTAGTGTACGGAGCAGATGCTATGATTCCAGTTGAGATCAACACTCCAACCTGGAGACGTGCACACTTCAACCAGGATGCTAACTTGGAGGGACTCAATGTCTCGGCCGATTTGGTTGATGAAATCCGCGAATCAGCACGAATTCGAGAGTATGCGGCTAAAGACAGACTTGCAAGAAGGTGTGGTTTGAAATTCAGGCCGAGAAGTTTCAGCAAAGGCGACCTGGTTCTTAAGAAGGTGACTGATCCTGCGAACAAGGGGAAGTTGTCTCCTAACCGGGAAGGGCCATATCGGGTAAAGGATAAACTCGACAACGGGGCTTATAAGCTAGAAACTTTAGAAGGGGTAGAGATACCTAGGACTTGGAATGTTTCCAATCTTAGGACTTATTTCAGTTAAACTCTCTTGTAACAAGTCAGTATGATTAATAAAATAAGGTGCACTATTTTCCCTTGCAATTGCAAGGGTTTTTAACGAGGCACCCATATCAAAAACTGTGTTCTAGCTAATGAAGCCGGGTAAGTCCCACGACCTCTGTCCGCACCTAAGATGATTCAACCTCGCCAAGGTTCTCTCCGGGTCCCGGTGACCCCTTGCAAGGGGCTCTGTCCGCACCTAAGACGGCTCAACCTCGCCAAGGCTCTCTCCGGTTCCCAGTGACCCATTACAAGGGGCTGTGTCCGTACCTAAGACGGTTCAACCTCGCCAAGGTTCTCTCCAGTTCCCAGTGACCCCTTGCAAGGGGCTCTGTCCGCACCTAAGACGGTTCAACCTCGCCAAGGCTCTCTCCGGTTCCCGGTGACCCCTTGCAAGGGGCTCTGCTCGCACCTAAGATGGTTCAACCTCGCCAAGGCTCTCTCCGGTTCCTGGTGACCCCTTGTAAGGGGCTCTGTCCGCACCTAAAGACATTTAAGTCTTCGGATCTATGGTCGTGCCTTAAGACGGATAAGCCTCCGAGCATATGTCTGCATCAAGGATGGTTAAGTCCTCCCCAAGGGGCTCCGGATTATAAACGGGTTGGTGGCTAAGTAAAATTAAACCTCTGGCCTAACCAAAACCCCAAATAAATCAGAAAGTCTCTGAAACAGAGCAAAAGTCCCGAGAATCTCGATGAAACTCGGACAAAAGAGAAAATCTTCGTCGGGATTACAAAGTATAAAGCCTCTAAAGAGCATTACAATTCCCAGCGTGACCAAAAGCCTATAATTGGTGGAAAAGTAAATTCCAAGCACACTCTTAAGCCTCTGGCATAATCGGCCCCAACAAAGCTAAAGCAAGTTTAACGGGCTCTAGCAGGAGCAACAGTCCCAACACGCTTATGAACTCAGAGATAACAAATTTCGAGTACTTAAAAGCTAAGGGCATTGTCTAAAAACTTCTCGTCGAGAAGTCAAATTTCTCTAAGAACTGCGCTTACAAAGGTCAAGTATACGAGTTAAATGTTTCCCAACTAGTCTAAACACGCCTAAGCATGCGACCTACGGGAAAATGAAAATGCAACCCGACTTATTGAATCGGGAATACAAATATGAATACCTGAAAAGCATTTAATATCAGCCAACAAAGCAAATGTCAAACACTTGGGGCTTACGTCATATGAGCACTCGCCCGGTTGACAGATATCCGGGAAAGGCATTATAAATTGTCATTACAAAAACAGTAAAGGGAAAACTTTAACTCTTTATTCGTATGCACGACAATAGCGGTTACAAAGCAAGAGCACAAGCAAATTAAAGGAAATGACGCATCCTAAACAGTTACACGTTATGATTTTCATTTAGGAGGCATAAGACCTTCGGTGGAGAGGTAATGAAGCCAGTCTTCATCAAACTCCAAATCTGGGTCACACTCCTTGACCATATGCTTCTCCTTCAAAGTTTGTGACCTGGTCTTCACAATCTAACTTTGTTGGGACGAAGAAGCGACCCCGGAAGATCCTTTCTTCTTTGCAGCACAGGACTTTGACACTTCAGAGGATTTTTTGCCTTTGGAGTTATCCATCGCTTTGAGAGGAAAAGAGATTTGTAAGTGTAGCAACCTGTACTAAAAATAAATTATTTAGAGTCGCCACCTATTCTGAAGGGCGAATAGGAAACCCTACGCAGTTAAGAGATCGGGGTAAGTTATTATAATCAGGTTGAGGGAAGGTGTTAGGCACCCTCAACCCTTTCCTATTGGCTTTGAATCTAAGGGTCAAGTTTTATGGCTAAAAGTTAAGGTTAATAGCTAAGGAATTGAATAGGGAAAAAATGAGATTTATGGGGAAGGGGACTCGCCTTGGTTATCCAAGTGCCTACGTATCTCCTTATGGAGAATCTGAGTCAACGTAGTTCGGGCACAAGATTGTACGCTTTAGAGTTAGAATTTGATTGTATTTGAAGTTGTTTTGAAATTGTTTTGAAAGGCATTCTGAGTTGTCTAGGATAAAAATCCGTAGTTTGATTTGAAGTGTTTGAATGTTTTAGACTTGGGCGTACAACCCTGATTTGATATGGCACCGTTAGATGCGATGACCAATAGATTTGGTCAGTATAGCTAACGGATTAAGGGGCATTGCTGGTTACTCAGATCGATAGATTGATCATCGCGGGCAGCAAATTAAATGTGTTTTGAATTTTATGTATTTTTATCTCTCGTCTAAAGCGACTAATAGATTTAGTCGGGTCGAGGAGAGAATTAAACTTGAATTGATTATATCGTTAATAAATAAATTAGAATCGATTATATTATTAATAAATAAATTAAAACCAATTGTATTATTAATGAATAAATTAAATGATCAAAAATTATTTCTCGTCTACTGCGACTAATGGATTTAGTCGGTTCGAGGAGAAAATTAAATCAGATTATCAAAAGAAAACAACAATTAAACAATTAAGACTTCACAAAATTAAATAATTAAAGGTTATTTTTAATCTTTGAATGGGGGTGTATTTTATGAAGGTTAGTAATTAAAGGGTGGTTTGAATAGCAAAGGGGCAAGCCCATTAAGACTTTGAGTCCGTCAGATCCTATAGGCATGGGTGTATGGTTTATGGTGCATCTCAGTGATCCTGACCGTTCCTCCCATTCAGATCACCATCAACGGATTGCAAGTATTCGGTTTTGAGGGTACACGATAAGGATGCACATGGAATCATGTTCCATGATGCTGCCAAGTGGCCATGGTAGGCCAAGTGGCGTGCATCCGGTGGCTACGGAAAGGGGGTAAGGGGCAAGCTCCAAATGAATCACCCTCATTCTCTCGTTTCTTTCTCTCTCTGCTCTTATTTCTCTCTTTACTTCTCCCATTCTCTCACTCAAAACGAACCCAGAAGCCACCGTGAACCACCACCTCCTCTGCCATGAAAACTCAGTTTCCGGTTGAGTTTCAACCGTGAAACTCAATCCTTCAACCATCCTCCAGCCCAGAAACCCAGATTGATGAAGATCTTCATGATCTTCATCCCCCCCAACCCCAAACTTCATCGAAAAAACCCAGAAAACAACATAGAGTAAGAACCCTAACCCTAAATCTATGAATCTAAACCCTATCTAACCCAGATTCAAACGTAAATGACATTCAAACATGCAATCAAACAAAACCCTAAGCTAAGTTCGAAACCGGTTTGTACCTTTTGTCTTGTCTGTTGGTGCGTATAAGCTCCTCGCTAATCTCTTTGTTTCTCTTTTCGCAGGTGAAGATGAAGATCCAAGGGTTTGTTCGCGGCGGCGCAAAAGTTCTCTCCAGAAAAATCCCCCCTTCATCTCATTTTCATTTTCGGTTTTATAGCATTAGGTTAGATTTTAATTAGGAAAACTTAGATTGATTTAGGTTAGTTTTGATTTTGATTCGTTTGTAATGTTTGATTCAATAATACGAAAATCTGGTTTTCCAGTTAAGTTATGATTTGATTCAGTTTTTACTTTTATTGTTTGATTGAAGATTCGAAGGAAAAAATCTGATTCTTAATCTGTTTTTGTTATTCCATAAGATTTGATCCGAGATTGGCTGAAGATTTGCTTGAAGATCCGTCCCTGGGCCAGGGTAGATCCATAGATGTTTAGGGTTTGGGTGTTGGGGGAGCGGTGGCCGCTGAGAGAGGTGAGGGACGATGAACAGGACCGGGTCGGTTTGACCCGCCTGTGACCCAACCATTGACCCATGGCCCCATTCCTTTGGCCCAAAACGTAACAAGACAAAGCCCAACAATTTTAATTAGTATACTCCATTAATTAAACACCCTTTTAATAATTCTGGACAATTAAAAAATTAATCATTGAAACTAATCATATTAATTAATAAATATACTAGTATTTATAAAATACTAATAATAATTAAATTGATTAGATCAATATCACGACACTAATAATTCTTAGTTAGAGTTTAACAAATGATAATAATCTTAATATATATTCTAACCAAATCAATTAAATATTCCTCCCTTTTTAGTGGGCTCAAATCTGATTGGGATTACAACACACTCTTCATTTTTGCATACACCCTCCCCCCCCCTTTTTGATAAAAAGATAATGACCTTATTAATAAGGATTAATATAAATGAGTAAATGATGCGAAATAATTGGACCCAAAGCATATTGGATTTCAAATATTTGTCATTCACACCTCTACTTGTTTTAAACCAGATTATACGAGAATTTTATAGGAGAGCGAGTTTAATAATAGGTATATCAAATCCTATGGCTCCTAATTTTTAACTCCCTTAATAAATTGAAACGGGGATCACATCGGTTAAATTTTGGGGTATGACAGCTGCCCCTATTTAATTATCTTGGATTGAATAGCGTGAGAATACGCAGGTCTCACGCTTTTCGGATCGAAGAGTTATTAAATAATGGAAGGCCCCTAAATTTACCTCGTGCTTGAGCGTGAGTGAGAAAAATCGTCCCGCTAAATCCTGAGTCTTGCATAGCGAGGATTTACCGTTAGTTGTGTAAAAGATTGTTTTTGTGGATGCACATGTATCATGTTGTTTGTACAATGTACATGTGTAAATGCTTATGCATGAAAATGCTGTGTGTATGCACCTGAGTACGTATGTTATGATAACTCCAATGTTTTATCTCCTTATCACCCATTGAATTTGTTTAACCCTTTTGAGATGTTTCGCTCCTAGTTCGGATTGTATGTGAGGGGAGATGAAGTAATGTCTTACATAAGACTACCTGAAGAGGCTTCCTGAGCAGGGTATAACAAAGACCGATGTAAAGAAGATTAGGTTTTAAACAAAAGCTCCGGGGAGAAATGTCTTGGAGAAGACTGAATGAGGAAATTCTTTGAAAGCGCCAGATATGTCTTAGAAAAGATTGGATAAATGGTTGGAGAATATTGCCTAAAGAAATTGAGACATGTCTTAAACAAGACTACCTAGAAAGGGTATGATATGTCTTGAACAAGACTAAACTGGAAAGGCTCCTAAAAAGATATGAACGTCTTAGACAAGATTTACCTATAAAGGCTTCTAAAAAGATATGAAGCGTCTTAAACAAGATTTTCCTATAAAGGCTTCTAAAAAGATATGAAGCGTCTTAAACAAGATTACCTGGAGAGGCTTCTGAAAAGATATGAAACGTCTTAAACAAGACTGACCTGGAAAGGCTCTTAGACGGGAGATGACATGTCTTAAACAAGACTATCCTAGAGAGATTCCTTGAAAGGATATGAAATGTCTTAAACAAAACCAACCTAGAAAGGTTCCTAGAAAGGTTCCTAGAAAGGATACGAAACATTTTAAACAAAATTACAAGGTTAACCCAAATATGTCTTAAACAAGACTGACATAGAAAGACTCCTAGCGATGATAAAAAGGTTTTATCGAAGGCTACCTTGAAAAGTTGATAAGCGTCTTGGAGAAGACTACCTTGAAAAGTAAGAAATTCTTTGGTTGTTTCTGAATTGCCTTTGAAGAAAGGCTCAGAATAAAGCATCGAAATTGTTAAGATTAAATCGTTGAAACGATCGTATTTGCACCGTATTTGGATGATGATATCCTTTTGACTCCAGAGTGACCTGAAAAGGCGAATGTTGAATTTATGCAATGTTATGATGCATGCGTCATGTAATGAGATTCTGAGAATTATGTATGCAGGTCGTAAATAATACAGGCGTAGGAAGGCCAATTACGCAGCCATGCTCCTTGTGTGATACTAGCGTGATTTCCTCAATATCAGAAACTTTGAGAGATGCACCATTTGACTTGAAGGAAATATCCTTAGAGGGCACTCAAATATTACCCTGTCATGCCACAAACCTGATATGTACTGCCCCAGTATTTGAATTCTTGAAAGATATGCCCCAGTCAATAGGATCCTTGATTGTATGCCCCTATAATCCTTGCTATTTTGCCCCTGTTTAGGAGAACCCCCTAGATGTGGTTCACCCGGTTCAGGGATCTTTATTAGCAATGATCGCCTTTGATTAAACCAATCTCCCTGATGCTAGGTATTGATTCGAATGTGAAGCAGATGCTTTTTCAGAATTAGTCATGCGTCTTGGTCGTGTCTGATGGACAAAAGTTCGCTGAATACTCAGAATGAGATGATGTCTTCTATGAGATTACCTAAAGAGGTTCCTGGAAAGGAGATGAGATTGTCTCGAACAAGATTGTGCTTTAAACAAAGCTCGGGAGGCACGTTTGCAAATAGGGTCAAAGAATCCCAGAGAGGATAAAGACTATTTTGAGGAATATGGTGTTTTTAACAAAACTCAGGGAAAGACATTTTGAAAAAGATTACCCTAGAAAGGATAGGAGACCGTCCTAAAGAAGACTGTACCTCAAACAAAGTGTAGATGTTGTTGATTGGCTGTAATTTTTGGTAAAACTAATTGTGGCTCTATCCTGTCAAAACCAGTGTCATGACATGCTTTCTGTTGTTGTGAAGTCCTTCCTTATGCAGGCCTTTACCTGATGTCAGGGCCGATGTCATGACATTCGCAGCTGTTCGTTATTGTCTATTACTACTTATGATTTTATAATCTGATAAGATCCTATGCGCTATATTTGGTAATGATGGATTCTGATCTGTTTTAAGGACGTCTTGGATGATTTTTATTATCAGTTCATTATGTTATGAAGATTTGTTTTATTAGGGCAAAAACTATTTTGTGGATCCAAGGCCCAGTTGCTGTATTGTTTGAAGGCTATTTATTCCACGCAGGGGCTGCTGTTGCCGTCAGGGGTTTTTGGTTGAGAAACTGTTAGAGTTCTTTGTGGTTAAGTTTCTTGTTGTAGTTTTCTTGTAAGCCAAACAATCATCATGATGATTGTCTTGGTCTAGGTGTTTTGATTTGAGTTGTAAGAAGTACTCAAAGCTTTTAAGCAAGAGTACTATTGTACTTGATCAAAGCTTTTAAGTAAGATCAAGTTGTGTCTTTGAAGAGTGTCTTCTTTTGTTATTCGTTGGTTAGTTTTTCATCACTGCTGTGATTGAGGGGGAGTGAGTAGGATCTCTGGTCTAAATGGTTTAGATTGAAGTTGCATTGGGTAGATATTAAGTGAAAGGCGTAATCTTGTTTTGTATTACCTTGAATTGATATTACTTATAGTGGACTTCCTCCCTGGCTTGGTAGCCCCCAGATGTAGGTGTGTTTGCACCGAACTGGGTTAACAACTTTCCTGTGTTGTTTTTCTGTTTACACTTTGTTCATTTGTTTAAAAACATTCAGATAGTGATGACGTGACATCCTGTTAGACATCGTGTGTCTGAGTCCAGAATTTCAATTGGCATCAGAGCAGGCACCCTGCCTGTTTTTACTGGGTGAGATCTAGGGACAGTATTTTCTGGTATTATGGACAAAGAAGGTGGTGGATATGGGATTAGACCACCCATTCTGGATGGCTCTAATTATGATTATTGGAAACCTCGCATGGTGGCCTTTCTGAAATCCGTGGATAGCAAAGCATGGAGAGCTGTGAACAAAGGATGGGAACATTTTGTTATTACTGAAAAGAATGGCAAGAAAACTCTTAAACCAGAGGAAGAATGGGACAAAGATGAAGAGGCATTGGCGCTTGGCAACTCTAAAGCCTTAAATGCTTTATTCAATGGAATTGACAAGAATATATTCAGACTGGTACATCAGTGTGAACTAGCCAAAGATGTCTGGGATACCCTCAAGACTACTCGTGAGGGCACCTCCAAAGTGAAGATGTCAAGACTTCAACTGCTAACTACGAAGTTTGAAAATCTAAGGATGAGAGATGATGAAAGTATTAAGGATTTTCATATGAATATACTTGATATTGCTAATACCTCAGGAGCCTTGGGAGAGAAGATGTCTGATGAAAAGCTCGTGAGAAAAATTCTTAGATCCCTACCTAAGAGATTTGACATGAAGGTTACAGCTATAGAAGAGGCACAAGACATCAGCAAAATGAAGGTAGAAGAGTTAATTGGATCTCTTCAAACCTTTGAGATGGGAATCAGTGAGAATTCTGAAAAGAAGAACAAAAGCATAGCCTTTGTGTCCAACTCTCAAGAGGAAGTAGAGGAAAGTAGAGAAGAGAATCTATCTGAATCTATAGCTATGCTTGGCAAACAATTCAACAAAATTATGAGAAGAATGGATCAGAAGCCAAGACCTAATGTCAAGAACATCTCATCTGACATCAGTAGATCTTATGACTCAGGCAGAAGAGCTAAACCAGAAGAAAAATACAATCACAGTAAAGGGATTCAATGTCATGGATGTGAAGGGTATGGACATATTAGAGCTGAATGTCCCACTTATCTCAAGAAACAAAAGAAAGGATTGTCAGTTTCCTGGTCTGATGAAGATTCTGAGAGTGATTTTGAAGAAGAATCAGCTAAACATGTCACAACCCTTACTGGAGTTTGCAATTCAGATGAAGATTCTAGTGAAGATGAGCTATCCTTTGAAGAGCTGGCAACCTCCTACAGAAAGCTCTGTATCAGAAGTGCTGAAGTGTGTCAACAAGGTGAAAAGCAGAAGAAATACATAGCTCAGTTGGAGGCTGATAACAAAGGGCTTAATGGAACTATATCTGAACTGAATAGTGAAATTATCATGTTACAATCCAAACTTGATCAGATGTCAAAATCAGTAAAAATGTTGAACAGTGGCACGGATATGTTGGAGGAGATTTTATAGGTTGGAAAAAGTTCAGGAGATATGTCTGGTATAGGATTTGTTGGTGCAAAGAAATATTTCCAAGATAGTAGCAGAACTAAACCTGAAGCTGAGATGTTGAAACCGATGTCAAAACATGTGACTCAACATCACGAGAAAAGTGAAATGAAGAGAAAGTTTCAAAGATGGAGATGTCATTATTGTGGAAGATTTGGACACATTAAGCCTTTTTGCTTCAGATTATATGGATACCCAGATCAAGCTCCTTACTACAAACCTAAGCAGATCATGCACATCCAGAAGCAACAATGGAAACCCAAAAATATGGCTTTAATAGCCCATACATCTCTTAGAGTTTCAGCTAAAGAAGACTGGTATTTTGACAGTGGATGTTCCAGACACATGACTGGACTCAAAAATCTGCTTGTTGATATCAAGAGTCATTCTACTAGTTATGTAACCTTTGGTGATGGAGCTAAAGGAGAAATCAAAGGGGTTGGAAAATTAGACTGTTCAGGAGTGCCAAATTTAGAAGGGGTTTTGTTGGTCAAAGGCCTGACTGCCAATCTCATAAGTATCAGTCAACTCTGTGACCAAGGATACCAAGTCAACTTCACCAAAGCTGAGTGTGTGGTTACTAATGAAGAAAAGGAAGTAGTAATGAGGGGTGTCAGATCCAAAGATAACTGCTACTTGTGGGTGTCTCATGAATCCAGCTATTCTACTGTATGCTCTAAGGAAGAAGAAGCAAAGCTGTGGCACCAAAAACTTGGTCACCTTCATCTAAGGGGTATGAAAAGGATTATTTCTCTGGAAGCTGTGAGAGGAATTCCTAAGCTACAAATTGATGAAGGAAGAATATGTGGTGAATGTCAAGTAGGAAAACAAACCAGGATGTCGCATCCAAAGGTTACACATCTGACTACTTCCAGAGTTCTTGAACTGCTACATATGGACTTGATGGGACAAATGCAAATAGAAAGTCTTGGAGGAAAGAAATATGCTTATGTGGTTGTGGATGACTACTCCAGATACACTTGGGTAAACTTCATCAGAGACAAGTCAGATGTGTTTGATGTTTTCAAGGACCTATGTCAAAGAATTCAAAGAGAAAAAGAAAATGGTGTTGTAAGAATTAGAAGTGATCATGGAAAGGAATTTGAGAATCAAAAATTTGCTGATTTTTGCTCCTCTGAAGGAATACATCATGAATTCTCCTCCCCTATTACTCCACAGCAAAATGGGGTTGTTGAAAGAAAGAATAGAACTATTCAAGAATCGGCCAGAGCAATGATCCATGCTAAGAATCTTCCTATCTACTTCTGGGCTGAAGCCATGAATACTGCTTGTTATGTCCATAATAGAGTTACATTAAGAAAAGGAACCTCTACCACCCTATATGAGATCTGGAAGGGAAGAAAGCCCACTGTCAAATACTTCCATGTGTTTGGTAGTAGGTGTTACATTCTTGCTGATAGAGATCACAGAAGGAAGATGGATCCCAAGAGTGATGAAGGAATTTTTCTGGGCTACTCTACAAACAGCAGAGCCTATCGAGTGTTCAACTCAAGAACCAGAATAATTATGGAGTCCATAAATGTTGTTGTTGATGATGCTCACAATCAAGCAGATGTCACAGAAGATGTCGGAACATTCTGGGATATTACAGCTGAAGGATCTATAAGAGAAGATGATTGCAGTCCTACTATCACAGAATCTGAGACTGAACCTCCTAACAAGAGTCCATCTATAAGAGTTCAGAAAAATCATCCTAAAGAACTTATTATAGGAGATCTCAACAGTGGAATTACTACAAGGTCAAGAGAAGTTGTCTCAAACTCTTGCTTTGTATCAAAAATTGAACCTAAAAATGTCAAGGAAGCATTAACAGATGAGTTCTGGATTAATGCCATGCAGGAAGAACTAGGCCAGTTTGAAAGGAATGAAGTATGGGAGCTGGTTCCAAGACCAAAACATTCTAATGTCATTGGAACAAAATGGGTCTACAAGAATAAGTCAGATGAACTGGGAACTATAATCAGAAATAAAGCAAGGTTAGTTGCTCAGGGATACACTCAAGTTGAAGGAGTTGACTTTGATGAAACTTTTGCTCCTGTTGCCAGACTTGAGTCAATTAGGCTGTTGTTAGGGGTTGCATGCATTCTGAAATTCAAACTATATCAGATGGATGTGAAGAGTGCTTTCTTGAATGGATATTTGAATGAGGAAGTCTATGTAGAACAACCTAAAGGTTTTGCAGATCCAAACCATCCTGATCATGTGTACAAATTAAGAAAAGCTCTTTATGGTCTGAAACAAGCCCCTAGAGCTTGGTATGAGAGACTAACTGAGTTTCTTACTAGCAACGGATACAGGAAAGGAGGGATAGATAAAACTCTCTTTGTTAAAGATGAAGGAGGAAAGATTCTGATAGCTCAAATCTATGTGGATGATATTGTATTTGGTGGGATGTCAGACAAGATGACTAGACATTTTGTTGAGCAGATGCAATCTGAATTTGAAATGAGTTTAGTTGGAGAATTAACTTACTTTCTTGGGCTGCAAGTCAAACAGATGGAAGACTCAATCTTTCTCTCTCAGAGCAAGTATGCTAGAAATATTGTCAAAAAGTTTGGAATGGAAAATGCTACTCACAAAAGGACACCAGCACCTACTCATTTGAAACTGTGCAAAGATGAAAAGGGAACTAGTGTTGATCAAAGTCTATACAGAAGCATGATAGGAAGTCTGTTGTACCTTACAGCCAGTAGACCTGATATTGCCTTTGCTGTTGGGGTATGTGCTAGATATCAAGCAGAACCCAAAGTCAGTCACATAAATCAAGTCAAGAGGATAATAAAATATGTGAATGGTACCTGTGAGTATGGAATGCTTTACTCTCATGGATGTGAACCCATTCTCACTGGATATTGTGATGCAGACTGGGCTGGAAGTGCTGATGACAGAAAAAGTACTTCAGGAGGATGCTTCTTTTTGGGAAATAACCATATTTCATGGTTCAGCAAGAAACAAAACTGTGTGTCCTTATCCACTGCTGAAGCAGAATATATTGCAGCAGGAAGTAGCTGTTCTCAACTTGTTTGGATGAAACAAATGTTATCAGAATACAATGTCACACAAGATGTCATGACATTATATTGTGACAACTTAAGTGCCATCAACATTTCAAAGAATCCCATTCAGCACAGCAGGACCAAGCATATTGATATTAGACACCACTACATTAGAGATCTTGTTGAGGACAAAATAATTGGCTTGGAACATGTTGCTACAGACCTTCAACTTGCTGACATTTTTACAAAAGCCTTAGATGCAAATCAATTTGAAAATCTAAGAAACAAATTAGGCATTTGTCTTTGTGAAGGATTATAGCAATTAATTGGGTGTGGGGCCAGCACTATTTCTCTCTCCAAATCTTGGATATCATTACACATTAAAGTGTATTTTCCCCCCCTTTTACAAGTTACCCAAACGGTTTCCATTCTTTCAAAACCTCTCCTCCACACTCACGCTATCTCTCTGGTTCTCTGCATTCCAAAATACTTACCCAGCTTTCCATTCTCTCTCATCATGTCTCAAAGTACTCCTTCAAAGCAATCGTCTCCCTCCTCTGAAAAAGCATCGGAGTCTAGGGCACCAAATGTGGTGACTGATCAAGATGTTGTGTTGAATGTCGCACCATTGAACACTGTTCCTCCTTCCGATTCTACTCGCAGTCAACCAAGAAAGATGCATGCAAGAAAATCAACCGGAGGATCTGTTCCAGAAACTTTTTCTGTCCAGGGTAGAGAGGGATCTTCCTATGTTCATAATGCAATTGCAAATATTGTCACCAGAATCTTGAATGAAGGGCACAAGGTTGAAGGAATATCTGTTCCTCTAGCCCAAATGCCTGCTTCCGATGATGATCAAGGTGAGCAAGATGATGCCAGCAAAGATCAGGATAAAAATGATGAGACATCTGCTGATAAAAATGATGAGACTCCTGTTGCTAAAGATGTTGAGACATCTGTTAATAATGACGAGACCCTTGTTGCCAAAGATGTTGAAACATCTGAAGCTATCAATGTTGAAGCATCTGGTACCAAAGATGATGAGACTCTTGCACCTGAGAAAGATGAAGAGGTTCCTGCTGTTCCTGCTAAGAAAGATGAAAATCCTAATGTGCATGATGTGGTGGACCTAGATGAACTTGATGATCCTATAGATATTGCTGATGATGACCTCATCTCCAGCATCTCCAACAGGGTCAAGGCTCGTAAGGGAAAACAAGTTTGTGAGCAACACTCTCTCAAGCCACAGGTTACTCCTCTGAAGACTGTTACTAAAGAAAAGATGAAGAAAGTTCCTACTGGACCCTCAAAGTCTGGAAGCAAAGTTAGTGTGAAGAAGAGGAAGGAAAGAAGCATTTCTGACTCTGAAGCTGATGTCCCTAGTGATGTCCCTGACATCCCCTCCAAGAAGAAGATTGCTGTTACTAAATCTGCTACAAAGGTCCGTGATGTTCCTTTGGATAACATATATCTGCACTATGCTTCTAATGCAATCCAGTGGAAATTTGTGTATCAAAGAAGGCTGGCCCTTGAAAGAGAATTAGCAAATGATGCTCTGGAAAATCAAGAGGTCATGCAGCTCATCAAGACTGCAGGTTTGATTAAGACTGTTTCTCAATTCTCTAAATGTTATGAAATGCTTGTGAAAGAGTTTATTGTCAATTTATCTCAAGACTGTGCTGATGGTAGAACAGATGATTTTCATAAAGTTTATGTTAGAAGAAAATGCATAGAGTTCTCCCCTACTGCTATCAATCACTATCTAGGTAGAAATGCTGAAGCTCAACCTGAGCTTGAAGTAACTGATAATGAGGTCTGCAACACCATCACTGGGGGTAAGGTTAAAAAGTGGCCCATCAAAAGCAAACTGTCTGCTAGTCTCTTGACTGTCAAGTATGCTCTGCTGCATAAAATTGGTTCTGCCAACTGGGTGCCCACCAATCACACCTCTACCATTGCTGTTGGCTTAGGTAGATTCATTTATGCTATAGGGACCAAGACTGTGTTTGACTATGGGACCTATATTTTTGACCAGACTATGAGACATGCAGGTACCTCTGCCACTAAGCTTCCTATTGCCTTTCCATCCCTAATATGTGGAATCATCCTAAAGCAATACCCTGGCATCTTGAAAGCTAAAGATTCTGTCTGCAAAAGGGAAAGTGCTTTGACCTTTCACTACAAGCTGCTTCAAAGGAATGATGCCTCAACATCTGCTGGGACATCTCAAACTAGCAAGTCTGTGACCAAAGCCTCTCTTATAGCTGAGCTGAAGGAGACCTGCAAAGAGCTGGAAAATAGGAAGATGAAGCTTGAACAGCTTATACAAAGTCTTGAGCAGTCTGCTGATAGTGGTGATGATCATGCTGCTGGTAGTGATGGTGAGAAGATGGATGCTGATAGTGAGGATGAATATAAGGTTGAGGATGATGAGGATGCTGATGCCCAGACTGGTAGCTCCAGTGATGTGGAGATGAGTGAGGAGGATGATGAAGATACTGCTGGCTCTGAGGATTAAATCTTCATCTGAAGTTTGGCTCCTTTTGTGGCTAAAAAGGGGGAGTAGTGTGTGTTTGTTGTTTTGGTTGTAATGGTTGTTTTGTTGTTCTGGTGATCTTTTGGTGTAATGGTTGTAATGGTTGTTTTGTTGTTCTGGTGATCTTTTGGTCTTTTCTTGGACATGATTATTTTGTGGTTTTCTTTATTTGGGTGTTCTCTGGTTCTCCCTGACAATGACAAGTGATTTCTGTAACAATTGATTAAGTAGTTGTTTTCTGGTTTTCTGGTGATTAATCAAGTTGAATCAAGTTGCTGCTGTTTCTTCAGAATTTATTTTTTTGTTACAGAATTTATTTTTCTGTTGTTTTACATCTATTAATGTTTTAGCCAAAAATTTGCCAAAGGGGGAGTTTGTAGATGTTGTTGATTGGCTGTAATTTTTGGTAAAACTAATTGTGGCTCTATCCTGTCAAAACCAGTGTCATGACATGCTTTCTGTTGTTGTGAAGTCCTTCCTTATGCAGGCCTTTACCTGATGTCAAGGCCGATGTCATGACATTCGCAGCTGTTCGTTATTGTCTATTACTACTTATGATTTTATGATCTGATAAGATCCTATGCGCTATATTTGGTAATGATGGATTCTGATCTGTTTTAAGGACGTCTTGGATGATTTTTATTATCAGTTCATTATGTTATGAAGATTTGTTTTATTAGGGAAAAAACTATTTTGTGGATCCAAGGCCCAGTTGCTGTATTGTTTGAAGGCTATTTATTCCATGCAGGGGCTGCTGTTGCCGTCAGGGGTTTTTGGTTGAGAAACTGTTAGAGTTCTTTGTGGTTAAGTTTCTTGTTGTAGTTTTCTTGTAAGCCAAACAATCATCATGATGATTGTCTTGGTCTAGGTGTTTTGATTTGAGTTGTAAGAAGTACTCAAAGCTTTTAAGCAAGAGTACTATTGTACTTGATCAAAGCTTTTAAGCAAGATCAAGTTGTGTCTTTGAAGAGTGTCTTCTTTTGTTATTCGTTGGTTAGTTTTTCATCACTGCTGTGATTGAGGGGGAGTGAGTAGGATCTCTGGTCTAAATGGTTTAGATTGAAGTTGCATTGGGTAGATATTAAGTGAAAGGCGTAATCTTGTTTTGTATTACCTTGAATTGATATTAATTATAGTGGACTTCCTCCCTGGCTTGGTAGCCCCCAGATGTAGGTGTGTTTGCACCGAACTGGGTTAACAACTTTCCTGTGTTGTTTTTCTGTTTACACTTTGTTCATTTGTTTAAAAACATTCAGATAGTGATGTCGTGACATCCTGTTAGACATCGTGTGTCTGAGTCCAGAATTTCACAAAGTTTGACACGGTTTATAGGAGTAATTTGAACATGTCTGAAAAGATTGACGGGTGTCTTTGAGAAGATTACCTAGAAAGGTTCCTGGAAAGGACACCGGATTTTTTTAGAGAATATTGCCTGAAAAGGAATATCTTAAAGAAGACTGAAAAAGTTAAGAGACGTCTTACAAAAGACTACCTAGAAAAGGTTTTTAGAAAGGAATATGTCTTAGAGAAGACTATCTGAAAAGATTTCTGAAAATGACGAGAGACACCTGGAAAGGTTTTGTGGGATGTGTCTTAAAGAAGACTGTTTGAAAAGGGGCTCCTAGAAAGGATAATAGATATTTGAACATATCTTAAAGAAGACCACATGGAAAGATTGAGAGATGTTTTATAAAAGTTCCTGGAAAGGACGTGAGAGTGGTATTGACAACATTTGATACTGAGTGACCTTTTGCAACGTGCCCCCCTATTAATGGACTTGCCCCATGGGCTATTCAGAGTCCTTGAGAGACCCCATGGATCTTGATTAGATTGCCCTAGATGAAATAGGATAACAACGGGCTATGCCCCGGGTATACAGTAGCCATCTGAGTCAGGCGTAAGAGATATTTCTTCTTTGATATGCTTTTTAAAGCTATTTCGCCTGTCGGTAGGATTTTTAGTCATTAGCCATGCCCCATGCAACTTCTCCCTGATGTTAAAACATTTGAATCTATATAGACCAATGTGCTTTACGATGAAATTCATAAGATGTGAATGCATATGTCTGTCTTGAAAGCTTAAAAAACATTTTTTTGAGTAAAACAAAGTTTTTTTTTTGTAAGAAAGTGATATCAACTCAAGAGTTATAGTAGACCTTAAGGAGTCGGGATACCTTTTTGTAACGGTATGCTTTAGAACTAACCATGTTTCAGTTAGGACTTTTAAGGGTTGTAACGTGGCCTGGTTCACGGTTTTAAGAAACAAAGGATAATGGCTCAAAGTTCATTTGTACCCACCCCAATCTTCGTGACGTTCTCCAGTCCTATGCTCCGTTAACTATGCATTTAAGCTCCAAAAGACTTTGGGAATTATAACATTGACATTTATGATGGTTCAAAAACCAAAGGTTTATCTGCAAAGACAGTCATCCTCCTTTTGTAATATTTTCCTTTTGTCAAGGGTATATAGTGACCCCTTTTTTTTTATTATCCCTAATTTTTGCCTGAACTGTTTATTTGAAATAACAGTCAGCGGGATGCCCCAATTTTGCCTAAGTCTCCCTTAATAGGTTTTGACTTGGCAGGCCTTGCGTTGTTTTTTTTTTGCGGACATTGACTGTCAAGCTTAATTATGACGGATAACCATCAGTGATTATGTTCAAAGGAACTATTTGGGATAATCAAGTTAGCTGAGCATCTACCCTACCCCAGGTTATATTTTGAGGGTTTTTATTTTGTACTTGAAGGAAAACTCCTACTTCTTAGGTTCAAAGGGGTTGACGAGGGATTAACATCCTTATATCTCCACTGTATTGGAATTGAAACAATGCCTGTACATCGTCAACACGGTCTGTTCGAAAGCGTACTGTATGAGATTGCGGTATCGTTTTCGTCATTCTCCCTCCAAAGGCTTACAGTTTTAACGAGAGTCGAATATCACAAAAGAAGAAAATCAAGTAAAAACCAATTTTAAATATAGTGAAAACACTAGGAATAAATCAAGACAAACGTAAGCAATGCATTAATGATTATTGTAAAGTACATAGCGTATCCGCAAACCAATGTTTAAACAAACAAAAAAGAGATTGCGAATGCAAATGAAACTAATGATCTAAGAATCTCTCCTTCTAGACATCCATAGCATTAGACTTGTGCGGCTCTTTAGGCTGGCCGGACTCAATGACCCCTTCTTCAATTAAATCTTGCTTCCCCTCCACCATGCCTATGCATCCTTGTTCAAGATATTGCCCCCAGTTGGACTAATCTTTGCCCCACAAACCGTTGTAAGGTATTCTCGTAAGCTTCGTTGCGTTCTAAGATGAACCCCTTTATAAGTAGATACCCCTTAAGTGCGTCTATGGGGGAACTTCTTTGTTGAACCAACTCCTGCTTGGTAACGACCTCTATTGCGTCGACTGCCCCAACATGAGGAGGCATAGGCGCGGGCGTAGGCGTAAGTACGTAGTTTGTATAATGAAGGGCAACCTTTTCTCCTTGTAGGACCAAGCTCTTTTGAACATTCAATGGTTGGTTCTCCTCTCTCCACATTTTAGGGATTTTCTTGAGTTCATTTATGAGTCTCAGGAAATCAGCCAGCGTAGTTGTTGATTAGATAAGGGTGAAGACAAAAATGCAAATGTAGATGTAAATGTATGACAGCATGAAAATGCGAATGCATGCGTATGCGAGAGACTCCTTGTATTATAACTCCGTGCATGCAATGCAGATGCGTGACGTATAATCCTAGGGATAGCCTTAGAGGCGACATTAGACCCTAGTGCAATCCTTGCAAGATAGATGTTATGACACGCCAATGGAAATCCCTTAGATTAGGGGGTATGCAAAAGGTAGCGGCTGGTGACCGTTCAAGACAGTCACCAAGTCTCATGGCCATCGAGAGGCCGATCAACGTGTACCGATGAAGTTGTCCTTGGTGGGAAGGTCCTCTATGCGGAACACAACCTATCTAAGGACGATATTAGATGAAGCGAAATCCCTACAGGCTAGGGATGAAAGATGTATAGATGGGAATCCAAACCCTACAAGTTAGAGGGTGGCGGAAACAAGCATGGAGTGACCGTTCAGGACAGGCACTAGATCTCATAGCCATCGAGAGGCCAATCGAACGCATGCTAATGAAGTTGTCCTTCGGGGAAGGACGCGTCGTTGTTAAAACACATGGATGTAAAAGGAATTCGTAGAGGCAAGCACAGAGTGACCGTTCGAGACAGTCACTGGATCCCATGGCCATCGAGAGGCCAATAGACGTGCATAAACGAAGATGTCCTTCGTGGGAAAGACATTCAGTTGTAAAACGACAAAGATATAAAAGGAAACTCCCTACAGGCTAGGGAGTGCGTAGATGCAGACGCGGAGTGACCGTTCATGACAGTCACTAGGTCTCATGGCCATCGAGAAGCCAATCAACGTGCGTAAATGGAGGTGTCCTTCATGGGAAGGACATGGTCATAGAAATGAAGTCCCTGCAGGCCAGGGAGCGCGTAGGAGTACTTGCAAAAATTACACGCAAGACATTCACAGTATATAAATTGCATATATAATAAGCACGTAAGCACATAAGCCCTAGGTTCATAGGTTCGACGTAACGGCTTAGGGTGCCTACCCTTCCCATTGGTACGTTCTAGAAGGTCTCATGGGATCGTTCGTAGCCGCCGAGACTTTTTGTCTCTTTGGATTTTAGAACAACTCATTTATCCATGAGGTTCGAGTTTTAGGGGTAGGTTCCCAGAGAGATCAGCCAAATACCAAGTCCAGCCCTCAACAAGGTCGAGCCTCGTATCAGACCTTTCCGGATATTCAACCCACTCTGAGTGGAATTATAATAAGACTCGTAGGCGATGTAGTTCCCCTCTGGTCATTATTATAATTCCCACGCTTAGGTTTAACAACAATTTATATATCCCCGAAATGCGATAAAATAACACATATTCAAATAAATAAATATTTAATTGAATTGAATTGCGGTAGATAAATATAATGGCAAATAAATGAATAAATAAATAAAATTTAAATATTTAAATATAACACCATAAATCTTAGAAATTGTAAATAAATATATACATAAAAATTTAAATATTTAAATATAACACCATAAATCTTAGAGATTATAAATAAATATATAAATAAAAATTTAAATATTAAAATATAAAAAGAAAAGAAATAAAACCTAAATCCTACTCCAAAACCCTAATTTTGGCAAATTTGCCAAACCCTAAAAAAGTTAGCCATAAACCTAAAAAAAGTTTGCCAAAACCTAAACCCTGCCAAAACCTAGGAGCATAATAATTCACCATTGTTAGTAGTTATCCCCAGCAGAGTCGCCAGCTGTAGCAACTTGTTCTAAAAATTAAATTATTTAGAGTCGCCACCTATTCTGAAGGGCGAATAGGAAACCCTACGCAGTTAAGAGATCGGGGTAAGTTATTATAATCAGGTTGAGGGAAGGTGTTAGGCACCCTCAACCCTTTCCTATTGGCTTTGAATATAAGTGTCATACCCCAATTTTTGACCTAAGATACCACCTCATATCATTGCATATGCATCATTTGCATCTCTAACAAATTGCATAGTTTGTGTTTGCTACTTGTGACTCAGCAGGGATTTAATCAAGAAATCACTCATCAGTACAAGCAATAATCAACTAGGTTTTTGTTCTCCCTTCATCTCAAATGAATCATCTTCATCAACAATCAACATTTGGTCCTCAGAGATTCATTTCAGCAAGCTCAAAGGCTCTGAATCGACTGAATTAGGGTTTTGACTGAAGATAGCATACTCTTGACTTTTGCTCAGGGTTTGACCTAATAACTTGGGACATGACCTCAAGACCCCAAGTGAATCATTTTGACCTAACCCATTGGCTCAAGACATCTCCTACACAAGGAATGATCAACAGTGAAATTTCAAATCATCAGATTAGGGTTTTGAACTATCAGGGACTGAAATCAGGGATCACATTTGGGAAACCCTAAAAATCCCCAGGAAGTCAATCAAAGGTTTCAACCATCCTCAAATAATCCCTATGACAATATCCAATGGAAATTACATCTCGATTCAAGATCCACAGTCATCAATTTCATCAGGTCGACAATTAGGGTTTTTGACCTAATTCACTGAACAACTGCCTTTTTAATCAGGACATGGTGCCACAACTCAAACCATGGCTCGATATCCTCTAATGCCTCAATATGATCCATTCATACCATTCATATGGTGAGGATAGCCTGTTTCATTTGAAATCTCCAGAAATGCGATTCGTCTGAAAAAGTCAACTGTACAAGATCACCATTGACTTTTGGGGAATTTTGGTCAACCATGACTTTTGAAGTTTTAAATCATCAATATATGATATGAGAAGTCATTTGATCAAGAAAAATCAAGAAAATCAATCAAGAATCAAAAAGTCAAAAGTTTGACTTTCATACTTAGAAAATTTTTCTAAGTGTTTTTCATGGTTTTTTCCAAACTTTGAAAGGGAATTTCTCCAAATTTCACCTACAAACTGAAAAAAACTTCCAACATGAAAGTTGTAGATTTTAATCCAATAAACAACTTTGACACATATAAATTTTTTCCATAAGATCAACCATTTAAGAGATATGGAGCTTCAAAGTTGACATCTTTTGAAAGTTTCACTTAAAACTTCATTTTCTTCAAAGTTCATGGATCTTTTTCACCCACTTCCTTAAGGATCTTGAAGAAACTTTCAACTAGGGTTTTGAAGTGTGTAATATGAGCTTTCCAAAATGTCCAAGAGCATGAAAAAATATGGAGCATAGCTATGGTTTTGAATTTTGCAATTAGAGGTCATTATGCATGAAATTACAAGCCATTTTCACTAAGTTCAATACTATATGGCCTATAATTCAAGTGATGACACACCAAAGCAATGATTGAATGATATTTTTCTGATTTGAGATCAGAATGGAAAGAGATAAGAAGCTTAGAGAAATAACCATGGTTAAGTCACTTTAACCATATGCATTAAATGGTAAGATTCCTTTCTATCTCCAAATGCCAAATCATCACTTCTTGAAGCAAGTTACAAAGTTCTGAGTTCAGAACTCTTGGCCTATAAATAGAGGTCCAAACTTCATTGCAAATCACACCAAAACCTCACAATTATAGGTTTTCTCTCTTCTTTCTTGAATTACAAGTCATGTGTTTCAAAGTGAGGTAGAAAACTCAACCTCCAAACCTTGCAAGTTCTGAACAAAGTGATGCTTCCCACAACTTCTAAATGTCATATATGATGTGTCTGAATCACTCATACACCCCAAAACACCTGAAAACTCAAAATCATCATCTCACCTCCAAATATGCATAACATGAGACTTATCATGCCAATTTTTGTTCAGGCTCAATTCTGTCCAAACTACCACTTCTAACATCATCCATACATCACATATGAACTATCCAAGCACTCACATATGATCTGTAACCTCATAATCACCAAGCTTGATTCATACTTGAAGCAACTGCAGATCGGGTACTATGGCCATGCTCAGGTGAATTCAAACTGCTCTAAGCATCCAAACATGTTCCATAAGGTCCACTGAAGGTGTTCAGATCAAGAAATAACAACTGGAACTCCTCTAATGCAAAATTCGATCTCCAGCTTTGGCATTTTTGAGGTAAGTGCCTATCAACTTCAAACTCATACATACATGCATCATAAATGAAAAATTGGTTTACCATCTTGTTTCTGCACTATCACTGATCAATAGCCCTCAATCAATTTCATAAATCATCAACTATACACAATTTCAGAGTGAATTATAGAATTAGGGTTCTTCGTGTTCATCAGAGAATCAATGGCCCTAGAGTGAAAATAAATGGAATTAAATGGTACCATCATGTTCCTCGTCCAAAATCGAGCAAGTTAGGCTATTCACTTGATCCAAACAATCCAGTTTTCAGATTTTTCAAATTCAGATAGGGTTTGTGTTCTTGGCGCCTTTTTTTGAAATTGATTTTACAAACTTGATTCAAAATATATTCAACTCGTTGCAAATGATTATCAGACCACGCGCGTGGTCCAGTTGGTTAAACTTTTGAGTAGTAACCTTAAGGTCACGAGTTCAACACTCATGGGGGCCAAAACCATCTTTTTATCACTTGTTTTTTTTCAATTTTTTACACAACTTCAATTAATTAATTAACACATCAAATTAATTCATTTTTCATTCATTTTTTGTACACTCTTTATTTAACACATATATTTTATGAATATCAAAAAAAATCACAAAAAAAGATTTATTTAATATGTTTTTAATTAGGTTTAAAATGATACATTTTTAAGTGTTTTTAATTACTTTAAATTTTGTTTTTCATTTAATTTTTAACCTAATCACTTGTAAATATTTTTTTGTGATCAAACCCTAATCATTTGGGTCTTAATTAAGCATTAAAACTTGTTTTAACTTAATTAAGTTGACTTTTGTCAAATTCAAATCGTTTTAAGACGAGCGATCGCGATTCTTTTTCAAAACGATAAACCACTTCTTTTTGATTAAAACTTTTTGATTGATCAATTGATTTTCAAAACGAAGTGGGGCCTCTCGAATATTAGAGAGTGTAAGTCCCATTTCTTTTCCTTTTGTACAGTTTTTTTCAAAACAATAAAACTTCTTCAAAATAAAATCTTTTCAAAACAATTTTCAAATCATTTTCAAAACTTCAAAACTTCAAAACTTTTCAAAAATATCATGGGCCTCCATGTAGGTATAAGTCCCAAGCCCTTTTGTACATACCCATTCCAGTACATGAAATTAGGTATTTCATTGTACGCCTTTTGTACATATCTCAATCAATGTTTTTTTTAACTTTGAATAACAAACCAAAAATGAAGGTTTCTTTAAATCTTCCCAAAAAATACCATGGGCCTCCATGTAGGTATAAGTCCCAAGCCCCTTTGTAAATACCTGTTTACATAGCTTTGAATAAATTCAAGTGGACTTCTCCCCGAGTGTGAGTCCCGAACCCCTGTGTATACAAATGGATCATGCTTACAGGTATATTTCCTTCATAAACTCCATTATATACACACACTTTGTCATATATATATGTGCTTGTTCATACTTGTTCATATCTGTTCATATATAACTGTTCATATAACTGTTCATGTACTTGTGCATATTTGTTTGTACTTGTTTATATGTGTGATTGTGTTATATACTTGTTCAACTTAGTACAACACTAGGTTCCCCATAGCCTCCTATTGGGCTTCGTGCAAAGAATCTCCCTAGTTTAGGTTAGGACATAGAGTATGGTTTCCCGGTGAAATCGCTCTAAGAGCTCAAACCAACTATACCACGCCTCCCCTTGGGCTTTGTACAAACGAGTGACCCTCCCATAGCCTCCTCTTGGGCTTACAATGCAAGGACCCTGGATTGTCCCTCCCATAGCCTCCTCTTGGGCTTACAATGCAAGGACCCTCGGATAGCCTCCTCTTGGGCTTCGTACAAGGACCCACGGGCTTCTTATAAGCATCCCCAATATCCAAATCAAAACACCCTAGGAGATTAGACATTTTTCATCTCTATGCTAGGAGTATCTCTTCTATATCATCACAAACAATCAATCACTCAATCAAACTTTTTTGCCACAAGGCTGGCTAATCAATCAAACTGTTTTACCACCGTACTGGATGATTAATCAAAGTTTTTGTCACAAGGCTGACTTCATTGAAACTTTTGCCACAAGGCTGGCTGATTAATCAAAGTTTTTGTCACAAGGCTGACTTCATTGAAACTTTTGCCACAAGGCTGGTTAAACAAAAACATCTTTATCATTCTAAGCACCCTAAGTGGCATGGCCCCGGGCTTATAATGAAAAGATTTTCAAACAAAAACAAACAGATGTATGTGATGATATAGATTAGATACATCTAGCATTTAGACGACATTTGTCTATTTTTCTTTGCTTCCACTAGCATAAGTGGGAACTACGATTGCTCTGACTTTCTCAACATCCCTTTGAGAATACGTAGGCACAAGGTCGATCCTTGGCGAGCAAAACAAAACAAAAAAACCATTCAAACCTTAGCACCCGTAGACCCCGAGCTACAGATGCTCTGATTCCGTCTAAGGGATATGTATGCAGAGGATCGCGATGATCTTTGTAAGCATAATCAAACAAACACCTTAGGTCCCACCTATTTCACAAGAACCTCTCAATATCATGGAATGAAAAACAAAGCAAAGAAACCTATAGAGTACTATAGATACGTTGGGTGCTAATACCTTCCCTTCGTATAACCAACCCTCTTACCCAAGATCTCTCCCCCCACTTTTAGGTTATTGCAGCTTTTTTCCTTTTCCTCCTTTGGAAATAATAAAAAGTTTGGTCGATACAAAAGAAAAATCATTTTTATGAGCACTCGAGCCCAAAGAAGGCATCAGGTGTCTCATTCCACAAAAAAGAGGAACAAAACGGTTTTTCGCCCGCGACAGAAAAATGGCGACTTCACTGGGGAAAATCTTTTTATTGTTTCCAAAGGAAGGGTTAATTCTATTTGCTTTATTTTTTCATTTCATTTTTTATATGTGTGGTTCTGGTTCTGTTACTTGCGTGGTTCTGTTACAAGTGATACATTATGGACAAATCCTAACCCGGATTAAGTACACATAAGAAATTAGGTGGAGGGTATAGTCATGTGCAGGCGCACGTGAGAATCCTTCCGCTCAGTGGAGGTTCCTTGTTGGTAATATATGTTTAGCATGTTTCGTAGCGAAGACATTATTACTTTCATTGAACTGTAGAAGCTGAGAGACCGTAGAACCCCAACCCATCCTGGCCTTATTAGGTTGTGGTGCAGAAACTATTCAGGTGAAGACTTGGATTAGTTGTCATGCGGAGAACCACACTCAGACGAGTTTTTCTTGAGAATATTACTGGCTCATGAGTTTAATTGTGGAAGGCCGGTAATATCCGAAAGAAAAATGTAGACTCTGACGTATCAATAGAACATGTTGTGCAGGTGATTAACTAGATCTAACCCATTTTTTGGTTCTCTGACCTCATGCTCGTGACTTTGGACCTTTGAACTTATGCGTTACCATGTTTGCGTTACCATGTTTGTATACCATGTTTGTAGTACCATGTTACCATGTTTGCGCTACCATGTTCGCTTTACCATGTTTGAATATGTGGCATCCATGCATCCATGCATTCATACATTCATTAAAAAACCCATCTTTTTCCATAAAAACATGATTTTTCCAAAAAATTTAGAGAATTTTCTTTGCAAACATTATAGGATTAGGTTATGGAAAAAAGGTATACCAAAAAGTACGGTTTCAAAACGCCTGATGTAGAAAGACTGATAGAGTTAGCATCTTCTGTACAAGATCCTTCTAATTTTAGGAAAAGTTATGGAAAGCTTTTGCCTATCCTGAACACTCATGTTGATGAAGGACTTCTCAAAACTCTGGTTCAGTTCTATGATCCCATCTACCGTTGTTTCACCTTTCCAGACTACCAGTTGGTACCGACCTTGGAAGAATATGCCAATCTTTTAGGTATTCCTGTGTCTGACAAAATACCCTTCAATGGTTTGGAAGCCATTCCTAAGTCACACGTCATTGCAGCAAGTATCCACATGAAAAAGTCTGAAGTAGAGAGTAATTGGACTACCAAAGGAAACCTCCCGGGTTTAACTTCACACTTCCTAATGAAGAAAGCCTTTGATTTCATCGAAACTGGTAGCATGATAGCTTTTGAAGCTACACTAGCCTTGCTCATCTATGGGTTGGTTCTGTTTCCCAATGTCGACAACTTTGTTGATATCAATGCCATAAAGATCTTTCTGATTGGAAATCCTGTTCCGACTTTGCTTGGTGACATGTATTTCTCTGTCCATCATAGGAATCGCCAAGGAGGTGGAATCATTGTATGTTGTGCACCTTTGTTGTTCAAATGGATTGTTTCACACTTACCTGAGTCTCCTATTTTCACGGAAAACCGAGAAGGCTTGCGGTGGCCTCGAAGACTTATGTCTCTTACTAATAATGATATTCATTGGTATACCTTGGCTCGCTGTGGTACAGAAACCATTGAAAGTTGTGGAGAGTTCGCCAACGTACCCCTCATTGGTACACAAGGAGGAATTAACTATAATCCGGTCCTGGCCCGACGACAACTCGGGTATGCAAATTCAGTTAAACCTGCTGGTCCCTCAGTGGAAGGATACTTTTACCGAGAAGGGGATAATCCTAAAAGGTTGAAAGCAAGAATGGTGAGAGCTTGGTACGATGTCCGATGGAAAGAAAAAGGTGAAGAAAGAAATTGCATTGCCATGGATGCCTACACCTGCTGGGTAAAGAAAAGAGCCAAGGAGTTCCAAATGCCTTATGCTTATGAAAAACCCATGTTTCCTGCAGTATCTCAACGACCCAACATTCCCACTATGGAAGAATACCAAGACACTTTGGCTAAGATGAGGACAGAAAAAGATGCTTGGGAAGAAAAGTTTCGTAGCACTGATGTGGAAAATAGAAAGTTGAAGAAAAGGGTGAAAGATCACGAAGAAACTCTCTATTATCAAGATGGATGGCTCATGAGCAAAGATGAGAAGATTCGTCAGAAAGACACTGCAATCAAGAGGTACATCAAAGAAAGCAAGAAGAATCTTGAAGGCTCAACAAGCAACGCTCCGACTCCTGATGATTGGAAGAATGTTGTTAACAAGCTGAGAGCTGAAAAGGCCGAATTGAAAGCTCACTATGGGAAAGAAATCATGAAGCTCAAGCTGCACAATGCATTTGGTTCTTCGTCTGATGAAGATATTTAGGATTTGTTTAGATTTTTATTTATCATTTGCTTTTGTAAGGAGCTACGCTCCAATGTTGTAACATTTCCCATTATTGCAATAAAAAAAATAATAAAAAATAAAAAAATGAATGAATAAAAGATTTTTTTGTGTTCAAATGTTTGCAAGGAAATAATCTTTAAAATATTTGGAAAAATCATAAATTTCTTTTTTTTGCATGCATCATTCTGCATATCGAGTCCGTTGTATAGAGTCTCATCTTTTGGATCTTTCTCCATTAGATCGTCAAGCTGTCGCGTCTCAAAGTTTCTCGACCGCGCTCGCAATCAGATCGCAGATACAATACTCGTTCAAGCAGAAGAAGAGTAATGGAACACTCTGAACAAGAGAATATTGAGCTTCGTGGTACAGTGACCACCCTTCAGGAAAAGTTAGAAAGTCTCACTACTCTGGTTGACTCCTTGATGGCCGCACAGAATCAGCCGCCGCCACCTAACAGTCAAGCAGCGGTAACATCTGAAGTCACTACTCCAGTTTCTACAGTTGCATTCGGTATTCCATCTTTCTCCATGCCAGAAGGTTGGGGTCCGCCTTTCAGCTTTGGTACAGGTTTCCGCCATAATTTCTCTGGGGTTCAAACAGCTACGACCGAAGCACCTGCTGCACAAGGTTCGGCGTTTATTCCACATTCAGGGATAACTTTTTCCCAAATCACTATGGCACTTTCTCAACCCACTATGACAGTTCCGACCCCTACGGTTCACACTGTTCCTTATGATGGAAATGAGATTTATCATGATCAAGGTGATAGCACGAATCAGCGTAATCTTGTGGAAGATCTCCAAGAGCAGTTTAACAAGATGCAGCTGGAAGTTAAGGCTATTCGTGGAAAAGATTTGTTTGGAAAGAATGCCCAGGAGCTATGTTTGGTTCCCAGTGTACAAATACCTGCTAAATTCAAGGTCCCTGACTTTGAGAAGTACAAAGGTAGTTCTTGTCCACAAAGTCATCTTGTGATGTATGCCAGAAAGATGTCTACTTATGCAGATAATCATCAGTTGCTTATCCATTATTTTCAAGACAGTTTGACTGGTGCCGCACTGAAGTGGTACACAGGTTTGGATAGCACCAATATTCGGACTTTCAATGACCTAGGTGAGGCCTTTGTCCGACAATACAAGTATAACTCGGATATGGCTCCAGACAGAGATCAGCTTCGATCCATGGCTCAGAAAGACCATGAAGCTTTCAAAGAGTATGCCCAACGATGGAGAGAAACCGCTGCTCAGATTAATCCACCGTTAAAAGAGAAAGAGATGACAAAGATCTTTTTGAATACTCTCAGTCCGTTTTATTATGAACGCATGATTGCTAGTGCTCCAAGTGATTTCACCGAAATGGTAAACATGGGTATGCGTCTAGAAGAAGGAGTCCGAACAGGACGTTTGACTAAAGAAGGTGGATCTTCAAGTGGAACCAAAAAGTTCGGAAGTGGTTTCCCAAAGAAGAAAGAACAAAGTGTTGACATGGTATCCCAAGGGAGGCCAAGAGGAAATGTCAATCGTCAGCGACAGGTTGCTTCTATCACACCAGTCGTTAATACCGCACCGAATCCGGGGTTTACTCCGCAGTTTCAACAACAACAGCCTCGACCACAGGCCCAACAGATTAACAATAATCAGAATCGTGTGCAAAGAGCTCCACAGTTTGATCCGATTCCAATGACCTACACAGAGTTGTACCCTGCTTTGGTTGAAAAAGGTCTTGTTCAAACTAGAGCACCACCACCAGTACCTGAGAGACTCCCATGGTGGTACAAAGCTGAGGTCTCATGCCCTTATCATCAAGGAGCACCTGGCCATGATCTTGAGCATTGCATAGCTTTGAAATATGTAGTTCAGAGGTTGGTTAGATCTAATCTCCTCTCTTTCAGAAATTTGAATCCTAATGTGCAAGCAAATCCGCTGCCCAATCATGGAGGGCATGTTGTAAACATGGTGTATGGATGTCCTGGCCAATACCGAGTCTATAATATCAACTTCTCAAGAGCAGATTTGGTACAAATGCACGCTACTCTTTGTCGGGGGCAGAATTTTCGCCAGCATCAATACGGTTCCTGTAGAATATGTTGTGTGGATCCTCACGGGTGTTCGATTGTGAGGAGAGATCTCCAAGTTTTGCTAGATAATGGTACTATTGAGATCTACAGAAATAGGGATGAAAATGAAGTTAACATGATAGGATGTTATCCGCATGAGCTTTTAGTCTCAGATATCAACTCGGAAATGCCTACAGTTAACGTCATCGTTCCTCATTTCAACATGCCTGAGCGCATGGAAGTTACTTACAACAAGCCGAAGGTTCCTATTGCTCCTTTGATCATCTGTCTACCTGGACCTGTTCCTTATAACTCTGACAAGGCAGTTCCATACAAATACAATGCTACAATGATAAAGAATGGACAAGAAGTTCCTTTACCTACTCTTTCATCTGTTGTGAACATCGCTGATGTAAGTCGAGTAACAAGAAGTGGACGTGTGTATACTCCACTACCTCCGAAACAGCCTGTTGCTCCTGCAACCGGGCAAAATCCTGTTGATACACCAGTGGGAAATCCTGTGGAAACTCCTATCAGTAATACAAACACTGATGTTGGTCAATCTAGTGGAACCAATGTCAATCCTGACTTTGATGAAATTTTGAAACTTATCAAAAGAAGTGAATACAAGATTGTGGATCAGCTTATGCAGACTCCTTCGAAGATCTCGATACTTTCATTGCTTTTAAACTCAGAAGCCCACAGGGAAACCCTGATGAGAGTTTTGGATCAAGCTTTTGTAGATCATGATGTGACTGTTGACCATTTTGATGGGATAATAGCCAACATAACAGCTTGCAACAATTTAAGCTTCTGTGATGAAGAACTCCCCGAGGAGGGTAAAAATCACAATCTTGCTTTGCACATTTCTATGAACTGTCAGTCAGACTCTTTGTCAAATGTGCTAGTAGATACCGGATCTTCCTTGAATGTGATCCCAAAGACGACTCTTGCTCGCTTGTCTTACCAAGGAATGCCTATGAAATTCAGTGGTGTAGTAGTCAAAGCATTTGATGGATCGCGAAAATCTGTTATTGGTGAAGTCAACCTTCCCATGACAATTGGTCCACATACATTCCAAATCACTTTCCAAGTCATGGACATTCAAGCTGCTTATAGCTGTTTGTTAGGACGACCATGGATCCATGAAGCAGGGGCAGTAACTTCTACGCTCCATCAAAAGTTAAAATTTGTAACGAATGGAAAATTGGTAACAATAAGTGGGGAACAAGCCTTGATGGTGAGCCATTTGTCCAATTTCTCTTTCATAAGTGCCGATAATGAGGAAGGAACTCAGTTCCAAGGTCTCTCTTTAGAAGACGAATCTTCCAAAAAGAAAGCATCAATCTCTTCTTACAAAGAGGCAGTGAAAGTAGTGAAAGATGGAACTACCACTGGCTGGGGGCAAGTTGTGATCCCGACCAAGAATGAAACTAGAGCAGGTCTCGGATGTTCACCAACATTCTCAAACTGCACCAAGAAGGATGAAACCCTTCGTCCGATCAAAGAAACATTCATTAGTGGAGGATTCCTTAACCCAATTCCTCAAGAGGTTAATGTCCTTATCGAAGAATGCATCGAAGAAGGTTTACCCGATACTGAAGAAGAATGGAAATGTTATCTCAATGACTCAGGATACATATCTCAGGAAGAACCATGTCCTCCTTCAGAGAAATCCAAAGGCAAAGAAATTGAACCTGTTCCTGCAGAAATATGGGACACATTGGGACAACCAAGTGGAAAATTTGATTATATGGTGAAATATTCTGCACCTGAAAGTTACAAGATTTCCATGGAAGATATCCAACCAACTGGATGGGGAGATTCCTTTGAATATGATAGTCAACCAGAAGAGGCTTATCAGCCTTGTCAATTTTCTCAGCAGCCTGAAATTACTGAAGATTTCGGATTCAATGCATCTACCAAGATTAACAATCCTGAAGATGGTTATTATCACATAAATGCCATTTTTGAAGATGAAGGGGAAGATGGTCCCGCAACTGACTCGGAAAGTGTCGCTGACAATGAGTCTCTTCATCCTGAAGACTGGGAAATACATCCTGAAAATTCTGAAGATTGTGACTCGTCTTATGCTCTTCAAGAAGTAGAAGAAGACCGTTTCAACTCTACAAAGAACAAGGTTGACAAACCAGGACCTTCAAATCCTGCACGACCAGCGGTCAATGTCAATGCTGGAGATAACTCTGAGGAGAATTTTCCTGAATACATAATACACAGAGGAGTTCGTTGCTACTGGAAAGCTGTCGACGTTCCGAATGTTGTTCGCCGCTCAAAGTAATCACCTCGCCGTTATTTTGACCTCCTGCCTTGCCCAAAGCAGAGAGATGTTTTATAGGGCTTTGCTTTTAAATGATTCGCCCAAATAACTTTGTGTATAGGGCTTTGTTTTAAAAGTTTCCCTCTTTGTCCTGCCCAAGACAAATGAGTTTGTGTTTAGGGCTTTGTTTCAAAAATGAATCATAAATAAAGTGTCATTTTGAATTCCCTACATTATATGTTTTATTTTTTCTTTTTTCTGGAAATGGTAATCCTAAAAAACCAAAATAAAAAAAAAACTTTTCAAAAAAAAATCTGCATACACTCTTGCATTCATAAATTTTCTGAAAATAAATATAAATCACATGTGCAGATTTACCATCGATAAACCCATTGAATGCAATAACCCTATGCCCTCTCCCAACTTTGAGTTTCCTGTGTTCGAAGCCGAAGAAGAGGAAGAAGAGGAGATCCCGGACGAGATCTCTCGATTACTTAAGCACGAGGAAAGAGCCATTCTGCCTCACAAAGAGCCTTTAGAAAAGATCAACTTGGGTTCTGAAGAAGACAAAAAAGAAGTGACCATTGGATCGCTGCTTGATGCTGATATCAAGAGTAAGTTGATAGACCTTCTCAAGGAATATGTTGACGTGTTTGCCTGGTCCTACCAAGACATGCCTGGGTTGGATACCAATATTGTTCAGCATTACTTGCCATTGAAGCCAGAATGTCCGCCAGTTAAGCAGAAATTATGAAGGACTCACCCTGATATGGCTAACAAGATCAAAGTGGAAGTTCAGAAACAGCTCGACGCAGGTTTTCTTGTCACCTCTGAGTATCCTCAATGGTTGGCTAACATAGTGCCAGTTCCGAAGAAAGATGGCAAAGTCCGAATGTGTGTTGACTACCGTGACTTGAACAAGGCCAGTCCAAAAGATGACTTTCCGTTACCACATATCGACATGTTGGTTGATAACACCGCTAAGTTCAACGTCTTTTCCTTCATGGACGGGTTCTCCGGTTATAATCAGATCAAGATGGCTCCTGAAGACATGGAGAAGACATCTTTCATCACTCCATGGGGTACCTTTTGTTACAAAGTGATGCCGTTTGGATTAAAGAATGCAGGCGCAACTTACCAAAGAGCGATGACTACTCTCTTCCATGACATGATGCATAAAGAAATCGAAGTTTATGTGGATGATATGATAGCCAAGTCCAGCACAGAAGAAGAACATATTGAATACCTTTTGAAGTTGTTTCAACGGTTAAGGAAATATCAGCTTCGCTTGAATCCTAACAAATGT
Source organism: Vicia villosa (assembly GCF_029867415.1). Lineage (NCBI taxonomy): Eukaryota > Viridiplantae > Streptophyta > Magnoliopsida > Fabales > Fabaceae > Vicia > Vicia villosa. Next base: position 93,220,707 of record NC_081183.1, on the reverse strand, counting down.
ACTTTTGGGGTTAGATCTGGAAAACTCTTGGGTTTCATTGTCAGCCAAAGAGGTATTGAAGTAGATCCCGACAAAGTCAGAGCTATTCAAGAGATGCCTGCACCAAAAACTGAAAAGCAAGTAAGAGGATTTCTCGGACGATTAAACTATATCTCCAGATTCATCTCTCAAATGACTGCTACTTGTGGGCCGATTTTCAAGCTTCTCCGCAAAGATCAAGGGGTTGTATGGACTGAAGATTGCCAGAAAGCGTTTGACAGTATCAAGGAATACTTGTTAGAACCACCAATATTGATTCCTCCGGTTGAAGGAAGACCATTAATCATGTACCTTACTGTGTTGGAAGAATCCATGGGTTGTATGCTTGGACAACAAGATGAAACCGGTAAGAAGGAGCATGCTATCTATTACTTGAGTAAGAAATTCACAGACTGTGAGTCTCGTTACTCCATGCTCGAAAAAACGTGTTGTGCTTTGGCTTGGGCTTCAAAACGTCTCCGCCAATACATGATCAACAATACTACTTGGTTAATCTCCAAAATGGATCCGATCAAGTATGTCTTTGAAAAGCCTGCATTAACAGGAAGGATTGCCCGATGGCAAATGCTGTTATCCGAATATGACATTGAATACCGTGCTCAAAAAGTGGTCAAAGGAAGAATTCTCGCCGATCATTTGGCGCATCAACCAATTAATGAATATCAATCTCTCAAGTTTGACTTTCCTGATGAAGATGTCTTGTACTTAAAGATGAAAGATTGTGACGAACCATTACCTGAAGAAGGTCCTGAGCCTGGATCAAGATGGGGCCTAATTTTTGATGGAGCAGTAAACGCTCTTGGCAATGGAATTGGGGCAATAATCATCACTCCCAAGGGTACTCATATCCCGTTCTCCGCCAGACTACTGTTTGATTGTACCAACAACATCGCAGAATATGAAGCTTGTATCATGGGTCTCGAAGAAGCCATTGACTTAAGAATCAAGATCCTAGACATATATGGAGATTCAGCCCTCGTGATCAACCAAATCAAAGACAAGTGGGAAACTTACCACCCTGGCTTGATTCCCTACAGAGATTATGCAAGACGTCTGTTGACTTTCTTCAACAAGGTTGAATTGCATCATATACCTCGAGATCAGAATCGAATGGCAGACGCCTTGGCTACTCTATCTTCCATGTTCAAAGTCAATCATTGGAACGATATGCCAAAAGTCAGAATTACACGCCTTGAAAGGCCCGCCTATGTGTTTGCAACTGAAGCAGTCATCGATGATAAACCGTGGTTCCACGACATCAAACGCTTCCTTCAAACTCAAGAGTACCCACTTGGGGCATCAAACAAAGATAAGAAAACTCTAAGGAGACTTTCTGGCAGTTTCTTCCTGAACGGAGATGTGCTATACAAAAGAAACTTCGACATGGTTTTGCTCAGATGCGTGGACAGACACGAAGCAGACATGTTAATGCATGAAGTGCATGAAGGGTCCTTTGGAACTCATTCAAATGGGCATGCAATGTCCAAGAAAATGTTAAGAGCAGGATACTATTGGTTGACAATGGAATCTGATTGTTGTAAACACGTGAAGAGATGTCACAAGTGCCAGATCTACGCAGATAAGATCCATGTGCCACCGACTCTACTCAACGTTCTCTCATCTCCATGGCCTTTCTCCATGTGGGGTATCGACATGATTGGAATGATCGAACCGAAAGCTTCAAACGGTCATCGTTTCATCTTGGTAGCCATTGATTACTTCACCAAATGGGTCGAAGCAGCATCTTACGCCAATGTTACAAGACAAGTGGTTGTGAGGTTTATCAAGAATAACATCATTTGCCGATATGGTATTCCCAGCAAGATCATTACTGACAATGGTTCAAACCTGAACAACAAGATGATGAAAGAATTATGTGAGGAATTCAAGATTGAGCATCATAACTCTTCTCCTTACAGGCCAAAAATGAACGGCGCCGTCGAAGCCGCCAACAAGAACATTAAGAAGATCGTCCAGAAAATGGTCGTCACTTACAAAGACTGGCATGAAATGCTGCCATTTGCTTTACATGGGTACCGTACTTCAGTGCGTACTTCAACAGGGGCAACTCCCTTTTCTCTAGTATACGGCATGGAAGCTGTGCTCCCCGTAGAAGTTGAAATCCCATCAATGAGAGTCCTCATGGAGACTAAGTTATCAGAGGCTGAATGGTGTCAAAGCAGATACGATCAGTTGAACTTAATCGAAGAAAAACGTATGACTGCTCTATGCCATGGACAGTTATACCAAGCAAGGATGAAACAAGCCTTCAACAAAAAGGTTCGACCTCGTGAATTTCAAGAAGGCGACCTCGTGCTTAAAAAGATCTTGTCTTTTCAACCAGATTCTAGGGGCAAATGGTCTCCTAATTACGAAGGCCCGTATGTTGTCAAAAGAACATTTTATGGCGGCGCCATGACTCTTGCAACCATGGATGGTGATGAACTCCCATATCCTGTGAATGCTGATGCAGTCAAGAAATACTTTGTCTAAAAATTTACAAAAGAACAGCTCGGTAAGTCGAAAACCCGCAAAGGGCGACTTAGGCAAAAATGAGCGTCTCGGTGGACTGAAAACCTGAAAGGGCGGTCCAGGCAAAAATTAGAGACAATAAACAGAAAAAAATTCATCCTGGTAGATTGAAAACCTGAAAGGGCAATCTAGGCAAAAATTAAGGAATAATGACAAAGTAACTGCATCAGTCCATACTTCGTCACCTGAATAATCTTTTCCATCAAAGGATTTTCGATCAAATCATCGCCAATCTGAAGCGACAAGCACAGTTGGAACTCAAAGTTGTTAGAGGGAATAGTGGTTATTGCTTTCAATGTAGCCTTTTCCGCATAATTACCATTTCCAACTTTTGTAAATACTCCATGGAATCACGCCTTTAGCTGATTTCCATCCTATTAAATAAATTTGAGCCTTGTGCCCATTTGTTTGCAATCTTTAATTTCTTTCAGTTTCAAAATGACGCTTTAATTGTGTTATTCGTTTTTGAAAAAAAAAGAAAAAAAGTTTTAAATGAATTTACTTCACTTTTTCAAAATAAAAGCGAAATTTTCCTTTGAGTTGTGAACAACGGAAGGAACATCAGCAGTCGTCTCCATAGGATGAACAAAAGGGTTCTCCCTGAAAATTGTTGAAACAACGGTATTCTGGTCCCAGTAAAGAATTCTTGAAGCAATTATCCCTCGAGGTAAAGAAGCTCTTCTATCCCCAGTGAAGAAGGTCTTTTATCCCCAGTATAGAAGCTCTTCTATCCCCAGTGAAGAAGATCTTTTATCCCCAGTGACGAAGATTTCCATCTCCAGTGAAGAGGATCTTCCATCTCAACAAGAAAAGATGCTTATCTTCCTCAGAGAAGTTGAAAGCATGCAATACCATTCATCACCCGTGTTATCTACACCGTGTTGAAGAACATTTGCCAAGTATCTGGTTGTATTGCGACGTCGGTCCTTCTCCAGTATATACTTCATTGTCTGTCAGTATCGTCAGTATGCATGCTACATTCATGACATTCATCATATTTGCATCATTTATGCATTCTTGCATTTTTTTAATAATCGCTTGTTCAGGATATATCTATCCCAAAAAAAAAAGAAAAAGGAAGAGAAGAAAAAAAAGAAAAAGAAAAGAAAAGAAACAAGTATGGGCGTGTCGTCTCTCCAGTAGGTTGTCACCCATAAGCAGAAATAACCTCTTCTTTCTCCAGTTCCCCACTGAGATCATTCCTCGTGGAAGAAGGTTGCTTTAGTTTCTCCCCTCAAAACGAAGGAGAAAATACCCATTCGAGTTCACTCCTTATTGGGTACAAAGTCTTGTTTGACTGTCTCTTTCCAATTCATTCTTGGTTAGAACCTTGTCTTTACCAAAAAATTCAAATTCTGATTCCTCAAACAGAGTCGTGAAAAATAGAACCATAAACAATAGCCTCATCATCTGAGCAGTTTATGTTTCTTTCAAAAAATTTCCTCTCAAGGAAATCAATCATGAAGACCATTTGACAATCAGGGCCTCATTACTGTTCACAAGGCTGAATATCCAGTAATTTCCCTAGCAAAGTCTCCAGGATCATTTTATCACTCGGCTGATAATTGATCATGTCTTCAAAACCGCTATCATGAGGCTGGTAGTCGGTAACCTTTTGTTCTGGTTATATTATTTAACATGTCTATCACCATGCTGATAGTCGGTAATATTAACCAAACCTTTGAAACTCTTTTTACCTTGTCAAGTCTATCACCATGCTGATAGTCGGTAACACAGTTTCATACCTTTCACCTTCGCATTATTAAACAAGTCTATCCCCATGCTGATAGTCGATAATGTCGATAGGTAAGCTTTTCTTACAAAGCTATCATTCCCCGGCGAAGCATACACTTGCTTTCCCAATAAAACGGATTCTCTTCCTAAAAACGGATTGAGACATCCTTCCCAACCTCTTTTCCCCAGCGGAGTCAGTTTTGATATTCCCTCGGTAAAGACATCCTTGCATCATTCGCAATTTTGGTATCTTAGGTCCAAAATTTGCGTCTTCTGATATTTAAGTCTCTTCCACCCTATCAAAACGAAGATTTTCAATCTTCATATCTCAGGTTGAAGAAACTTAAATAGGGGCATCTGTCATACCCCAATTTTTGACCTAAGATACCACCTCATATCATTGCATATGCATCATTTGCATCTCTAACAAATTGCATAGTTTGTGTTTGCTACTTGTGACTCAGCAGGGATTTAATCAAGAAATCACTCATCAGTACAAGCAATAATCAACTAGGTTTTTGTTCTCCCTTCATCTCAAATGAATCATCTTCATCAACAATCAACATTTGGTCCTCAGAGATTCATTTCAGCAAGCTCAAAGGCTCTGAATCGACTGAATTAGGGTTTTGACTGAAGATAGCATACTCTTGACTTTTGCTCAGGGTTTGACCTAATAACTTGGGACATGACCTCAAGACCCCAAGTGAATCATTTTGACCTAACCCATTGGCTCAAGACATCTCCTACACAAGGAATGATCAACAGTGAAATTTCAAATCATCAGATTAGGGTTTTGAACTATCAGGGACTGAAATCAGGGATCACATTTGGGAAACCCTAAAAATCCCCAGGAAGTCAATCAAAGGTTTCAACCATCCTCAAATAATCCCTATGACAATATCCAATGGAAATTACATCTCAATTCAAGATCCACAGTCATCAATTTCATCAGGTCGACAATTAGGGTTTTTGACCTAATTCACTAAACAACTGCCTTTTTAATCAGGACATGGTGCCACAACTCAAACCATGGCTCAATATCCTCTAATGCCTCAATATGATCCATTCATACCATTCATATGGTGAGGATAGCCTGTTTCATTTGAAATCTCCAGAAATGCGATTCGTCTGAAAAAGTCAACTGTACAAGATCACCATTGACTTTTGGGGAATTTTGGTCAACCATGACTTTTGAAGTTTTAAATCATCAATATATGATATGAGAAGTCATTTGATCAAGAAAAATCAAGAAAATCAATCAAGAATCAAAAAGTCAAAAGTTTGACTTTCATACTTAGAAAATTTTTCTAAGTGTTTTTCATGGTTTTTTCCAAACTTTGAAAGGGAATTTCTCCAAATTTCACCTACAAACTGAAAAAAACTTCCAACATGAAAGTTGTAGATTTTAATCCAATAAACAACTTTGACACATATAAATTTTTTCCATAAGATCAACCATTTAAGAGATATGGAGCTTCAAAGTTGACATCTTTTGAAAGTTTCACTTAAAACTTCATTTTCTTCAAAGTTCATGGATCTTTTTCACCCACTTCCTTAAGGATCTTGAAGAAACTTTCAACTAGGGTTTTGAAGTGTGTAATATGAGCTTTCCAAAATGTCCAAGAGCATGAAAAAATATGGAGCATAGCTATGGTTTTGAATTTTGCAATTAGAGGTCATTATGCATGAAATTACAAGCCATTTTCACTAAGTTCAATACTATATGGCCTATAATTCAAGTGATGACACACCAAAGCAATGATTGAATGATATTTTTCTGATTTGAGATCAGAATGGAAAGAGATAAGAAGCTTAGAGAAATAACCATGGTTAAGTCACTTTAACCATATGCATTAAATGGTAAGATTCCTTTCTATCTCCAAATGCCAAATCATCACTTCTTGAAGCAAGTTGCAAAGTTCTGAGTTCAGAACTCTTGGCCTATAAATAGAGGTCCAAACTTCATTGCAAATCACACCAAAACCTCACAATTATAGGTTTTCTCTCTTCTTTCTTGAATTACAAGTCATGTGTTTCAAAGTGAGGTAGAAAACTCAACCTCCAAACCTTGCAAGTTCTGAACAAAGTGATGCTTCCCACAACTTCTAAATGTCATATATGATGTGTCTGAATCACTCATACACCCCAAAACACCTGAAAACTCAAAATCATCATCTCACCTCCAAATATGCATAACATGAGACTTATCATGCCAATTTTTGTTCAGGCTCAATTCTGTCCAAACTACCACTTCTAACATCATCCATACATCACATATGAACTATCCAAGCACTCACATATGATCTGTAACCTCATAATCACCAAGCTTGATTCATACTTGAAGCAACTGCAGATCGGGTACTATGGCCATGCTCAGGTGAATTCAAACTGCTCTAAGCATCCAAACATGTTCCATAAGGTCCACTGAAGGTGTTCAGATCAAGAAATAACAACTGGAACTCCTCTACTGCAAAATTCGATCTCCAGCTTTGGCATTTTTGAGGTAAGTGCCTATCAACTTCAAACTCATACATACATGCATCATAAATGAAAAATTGGTTTACCATCTTGTTTCTGCACTATCACTGATCAATAGCCTTAATCAATTTCATAAATCATCAACTATACACAATTTCAGAGTGAATTATAGAATTAGGGTTCTTCGTGTTCATCAGAGAATCAATGGCCCTAGAGTGAAAATAAATGGAATTAAATGGTACCATCATGTTCCTCGTCCAAAATCGAGCAAGTTAGGCTATTCACTTGATCCAAACAATCCAGTTTTCAGATTTTTCAAATTCAGATAGGGTTTGTGTTCTTGGCGCCTTTTTTTGAAATTGATTTTACAAACTTGATTCAAAATATATTCAACTCGTTGCAAATGATTATCAGACCACGCGCGTGGTCCAGTTGGTTAAACTTTTGAGTAGTAACCTTAAGGTCACGAGTTCAACACTCATGGGGGCCAAAACCATCTTTTTATCACTGGTTTTTTTTCAATTTTTTACACAACTTCAATTAATTAATTAACACATCAAATTAATTCATTTTTCATTCATTTTTTGTACACTCTTTATTTAACACATATATTTTATGAATATAAAAAAAATCACAAAAAAAGATTTATTTAATATGTTTTTAATTAGGTTTAAAATGATACATTTTTAAGTGTTTTTAATTACTTTAAATTTTGTTTTTCATTTAATTTTTAACCTAATCACTTGTAAATATTTTTTTGTGATCAAACCCTAATCATTTGGGTCTTAATTAAGCATTAAAACTTGTTTTAACTTAATTAAGTTGACTTTTGTCAAATTCAAATCGTTTTAAGACGAGCGATCGCGATTCTTTTTCAAAACGATAAACCACTTCTTTTTGATTAAAACTTTTTGATTGATCAATTGATTTTCAAAACGAAGTGGGGCCTCTCGAATATTAGAGAGTGTAAGTCCCATTTCTTTTCCTTTTGTACAGTTTTTTTCAAAACAATAAAACTTCTTCAAAATAAAATCTTTTCAAAACAATTTTCAAATCATTTTCAAAACTTCAAAACTTCAAAACTTTTCAAAAATATCATGGGCCTCCATGTAGGTATAAGTCCTAAGCCCTTTTGTACATACCCATTCCAGTACATGAAATTAGGTATTTCATTGTACGCCTTTTGTACATATCTCAATCAATGTTTTTTTTAACTTTGAATAACAAACCAAAAATGAAGGTTTCTTTAAATCTTCCCAAAAAATACCATGGGCCTCCATGTAGGTATAAGTCCCAAGCCCCTTTGTAAATACCTGTTTACATAGCTTTGAATAAATTCAAGTGGACTTCTCCCCGAGTGTGAGTCCCGAACCCCTGTGTATACAAATGGATCATGCTTACAGGTATATTTCCTTCATAAACACCATTATATACACACACTTTGTCATATATATATGTGCTTGTTCATACTTGTTCATATCTGTTCATATATAACTGTTCATATAACTGTTCATGTACTTGTGCATATTTGTTTGTACTTGTTCATATGTGTGATTGTGTTATATACTTGTTCAACTTAGTACAACACTAGGTTCCCCATAGCCTCCTATTGGGCTTCGTGCAAAGAATCTCCCTAGTTTAGGTTAGGACATAGAGTATGGTTTCCCGGTGAAATCGCTCTAAGAGCTCAAACCAACTATACCACGCCTCCCCTTGGGCTTTGTACAAACGAGTGACCCTCCCATAGCCTCCTCTTGGGCTTACAATGCAAGGACCCTGGATTGTCCCTCCCATAGCCTCCTCTTGGGCTTACAATGCAAGGACCCTCGGATAGCCTCCTCTTGGGCTTCGTACAAGGACCCACGGGCTTCTTATAAGCATCCCCAATATCCAAATCAAAACACCCTAGGAGATTAGACATTTTTCATCTCTATGCTAGGAGTATCTCTTCTATATCATCACAAACAATCAATCAATCAATCAAACTTTTTTGCCACAAGGCTGGCTAATCAATCAAACTGTTTTACCACCGTACTGGATGATTAATCAAAGTTTTTGTCACAAGGCTGACTTCATTGAAACTTTTGCCACAAGGCTGGCTGATTAATCAAAGTTTTTGTCACAAGGCTGACTTCATTGAAACTTTTGCCACAAGGCTGGTTAAACAAAAACATCTTTATCATTCTAAGCACCCTAAGTGGCATGGCCCCGGGCTTATAATGAAAAGATTTTCAAACAAAAACAAATAGATGTATGTGATGATATAGATTAGATACATCTAGCATTTAGACGACATTTGTCTATTTTTCTTTGCTTCCACTAGCATAAGTGGGAACTACGATTGCTCTGACTTTCTCAACATCCCTTTGAGAATGCGTAGGCACAAGGTCGATCCTTGGCGAGCAAAACAAAACAAAAAAACCATTCAAACCTTAGCACCCGTAGACCCCGAGCTACAGATGCTCTGATTCCCTCTAAGGGATATGTATGCAGAGGATCCCGATGATCTTTGCGAGCATAATCAAACAAACACCTTAGGTCCCACCTATTTCACAAGAACCTCTCAATATCATGGAATGAAAAACAAAGCAAAGAAACCTATAGAGTACTATAGATACGTTGGGTGCTAATACCTTCCCTTCGTATAACCAACCCTCTTACCCAAGATCTCTCCCCCCACTTTTAGGTTATTGCAGCTTTTTTCCTTTTCCTCCTTTGGAAATAATAAAAAGTTTGGTCGATACAAAAGAAAAATCATTTTTATGAGCACTCGAGCCCAAAGAAGGCATCAGGTGTCTCATCCCACAAAAAAGAGGAACAAAACGGTTTTTCGCCCGCGACACTAAGGGTCAAGTTTTATGGCTAAAAGTTAAGGTTAATAGCTAAGGAATTGAATAGGGAAAAAATGAGATTTATGGGGAAGGGGACTCGCCTTGGTTATCCAAGTGCCTACGTATCTCCTTATGGAGAATCAGAGTCAACGTAGTTCGGGCACAGGATTGTACGCTTTAGAGTTAGAATTTGATTGTATTTGAAGTTGTTTTGAAATTGTTTTGAAAGGCATCCTGAGTTGCCTAGGATAAAAATCCGTAGTTTGATTTGAAGTGTTTGAATGTTTTAGACTTGGGCGTACAACCCTGATTTGATGTGGCACCGTTAGATGCGATGACCAATAGATTTGGTCAGTATAGCTAACGGATTAAGGGGCATTGTTGGTTACTCAGATCGATAGATTGATCGTCGCGGGCAGCAAATTAAATGTGTTTTGAATTTTATGTATTTTTTATCTCTCGTCTAAAGCGAATAATAGATTTAGTCGGGTCGAGGAGAGAATTAAACTTGAATTGATTATATCGTTAATAAATAAATTAGGATCGATTATATTATTAATAAATTAATTAAAATCAATTATATTATTAATGAATAAATTAAATGATCAAAAATTATTTCTCGTCTACTGCGACTAATGGATTTAGTCGGTTCGAGGAGAAAATTAAATCAGATTATCAAAAGAAAACAACAATTAAAAAATTAAGACTTCACAAAATTAAATAATTAAAGGTTATTTTTAATCTTTGTATGGGGGTGTATTTTATGAAGGTTAGTAATTAAAGGGTGGTTTGAATAGCAAAGGGGCAAGCCCATTAAGACTTTGAGTCCGTCAGATCCTATAGGCGTGGGTGTATGGTTTATGGTGCATGTTCAGTGATCCTGACCGTTCCTCCCATTCAGATCACCATCAACGGATTGCAAGTATTCGGTTTTGAGGGTACACGATAAGGATGCACATGGAATCATGTTCCATGATGCTGCCAAGTGGCCATGGTAGACCAAGTGGCGTGCATCCGGTGGCTACGGAAAGGGGGTAAGGGGCAAGCTCCAAATGAATCACCCTCATTCTCTCGTTTCTTTCTCTCTCTGCTCTCATTTCTCTCTTTACTTCTCCCATTCTCTCACTCAAAACGAACCCAGAAGCCACCGTGAACCACCACCTCCTCTGCCATGAAAACTCAGTTTCCGGTTGAGTTTCAACCGTGAAACTCAATCCTTCAACCATCCTCCAGCCCATAAACCCAGATTGATGAAGATCTTCATGATCTTCATCCCCCCCAACCCCAAACTTCATCGAAAAAACACAGAAAACAACATAGAGTAAGAACCCTAACCCTAAATCTATGAATCTAAACCCTATCAAACCCAGATTCAAACGTAAATGACATTCAAACATGCAATCAAACAAAACCCTAAGCTAAGTTCGAAACCGGTTTGTACCTTTTGTCTTGTCTGTTGGTGCGTATAAGCTCCTCGCTAATCTCCTTGTTTCTCTTTTCGCAGGTGAAGATGAAGATCCAAGGGTTTGTTCGCGGCGGCGCAAAAGTTCTCTCCAGAAAAATCCCCCCTTCATCTCATTTTCTTTTTCGGTTTTATAGCATTAGGTTAGATTTTAATTAGGAAAACTTAGATTGATTTAGGTTAGTTTTGATTTTGATTCGTTTGTAATGTTTGATTCAATAATACGAAAATCTGGTTTTCCAGTTAAGTTATGATTTGATTCAGTTTTTACTTTTATTGTTTGATTGAAGATTCGAAGGAAAAAATCTGATTCTTAATCTGTTTTTGTTATTCCATAAGATTTGATCCGAGATTGGCTGAAGATTTGCTTGAAGATCCGTCCCTGGGCCTGGGTAGATCCATAGATGTTTAGGGTTTGGGTGTTGGGGGAGCGGCGGCCGCTGAGAGAGGTGAGGGACGATGAACAGGACCGGGTCGGTTTTACCCGCCTGTGACCCAACCATTGACCCATGGCCCCATTCCTTTGGCCCAAAACGTAACAAGACAAAGCCCAACAATTTTAATTAGTCTACTCCATTAATTAAACACCCTTTTAATAATTCTGGACAGTTAAAAAATTAGTCATTGAAACTAATCATATTAATTAATAAATATAGTAGTATTTATAAAATACTAATAATAATTAAATTGATTAGATCAATATCACCACACTAATAATTCTTAGTTAGAATTTAACAAATGATAATAATCTTAATATATATTCTAACCAAATCAATTAAATATTCCTCCCTTTTTAGTGGGCTCAAATCTGATTGGGATTACAATACACTCTTCATTTTTGCATACACCCCCCCCCCTTTTTGATAAAAAGATAATGACCTTATTAATAAGGATTAATATAAATGAGTAAATGATGCGAAATAATTGGACCCAAAGCATATTGGATTTCAAATATTTGTCATTCACACCTCTACTTGTTTTAAACCAGATTATACGGGAATTTTATAGGAGAGCGAGTTTAATAATAGGTATATCAAACCCTATGGCTCCTAATTTTTAACTCCCTTAATAAATTGAAACGGGGATCACATCGGGTAAATTTTGGGGTATGACAGTAAGGCAAAAAGGGGCCTCAGTTACCTTTTATAGTAAAAAATGGGAAGCTTATTTTGTATCAAAATGCATTAAATGCCCAAAGTTTATGGGAAATGGTGCACGCGTAAACCCTATTTCGGGCCGACGAGGAACCGTAAGTCTGGTTTCAAACCAGTTCAGGACTCGGTCAATGACTACCTGGATAAAAAGTGAAAGGATAATGAAGCTAGAAAGCCCGTGTTATACAAGCCTGACGACCATAACCCGGGGCTCACTATCGAGCATACAAAGTCTATAAGTTTATGAATGCGGTATGCACTTAAGTCCATAACTCAGCCGATCTATGGGTGTGTATTCGGACAACGTGTAAAAGCTAAGTAAATTTAAAGACAATTGAATTAGCGAAAAGATCCATAAAGCATAAATTAAAAAGCCTCAATAGGGCTATGTTTGGATTACATGAGGGCAATTCAGAAAGAGAGGGCACAGTCACTCCACAAAATAAACATTACATAATCATATCCTTAACGAATGACTAACTGGAACAAAAGAACAAGAACTTCATCTTTCACATGGCGATTTGGTGGGGCTCGGCGACATTGTTGGTCCTGTCTCGACGGCCTTGGGAGAAGGGGTACGCTCAGCTTCCAGTGGATCCACAAGGCGGCCATCCTGCACCACCTTAAGAAAATCCACCTCGGTGAGGTCAAATTCAGGATAAAGGACCAAAACTTGCTCTTTGGCCTTATCAAAAGCCTCGTCACCAGCGGTAATCACCTAAATCTGCGCTTTCTTCAAAGAGTCCCTCAGATCTTTGTTTAGGTCCATCACCGATTTTTGCTGTTCCTTCAGATTGGAGATGATCTTGTTGAATTCGAAATCAGAGGTCTCCTTCTTGGCTTTGAACTCGACAAGGTCCTTTTCAAGGGAAGAAGCCTTGCCTGCCGCGTCCTTCAGACTCTTCTCCAGGTTAGACATCTTCTCCGACTAGAGCTTTTGGCCCTTCTCCAAGTCACGGGTCCTCTTCACATTGTCGTCCCCGATTTCAAAGAGACCCCTGGATAGAACCAAGATCCTCATGAGGTAAGCGTTGAGATTTTGAAAGAGTTCTTGAGGACCCACGCTTTTTGCCCTTTGAACGTCACCCTCCGTGTTCATGTAGTCATAAGCATATTTAAGCCCATCAAAATCATTGGTCCAGAATCTGAACTCCTCGGGCTAGTCACCACTGCCTTCGCCGGTTCCCTTCATGAGTGCCAGCATGTCAGGATCACGGTGACTGGCATCCCCGCTCATGACTACCCGCTGCTTTTTTGGAGTAGGCTGACACTGTTCCTTGGCTGCATCATTAATTGGTAATTCCTACTCGGAAACATCTACAGACGAGGACTTAGTAGCCATCATTTTCTTGCGCTAAACCCGGGTCTCAAGGCCGGTAAGGTCGGACTTATTCTCGGCAGGACCTCCAGTTCCCCCTCTGAGCAGCACGGGCCTCAAGCAGAAGTTTCTTCTTCTCGGTGACAGACAAGTCAATCATCTTATCTGCACAAAAGGAAATTAAAAGGATTAGATACAATTCGGAAAAATAAAAATGAATGATTATCTGATAAAACGGGCATTACCAAGGAAATACAGAAGTTCCTTGTCAAGAACCAGAAGCAGTGTTTTAATTTTCATCATTATGAAGGAGTCTAAAACCCTTAAACAAACACGCTCCACTTTGCTGAGCTTCTCAAGAGTAAAGCCGCAAATAGGAACCAGGTCCTTCGTCCAGTAATGAGGGAACTGGACATGGCCATCAGCCGCGTACAGGACCTGAAGGCAAGTCGGGCCGGCCTTCACCCTCACAAACTTACCATTGTAATCTTTATAATTACTGGTAAAGGCAGTCAGAAAACTTCGAGAGGGGTGCCACTAATCTGAATCCAGCTATTATTCTCCAGACCTTTCACCTCAAAGAAAGAGAAGAATAGACATACGGTGGGCTTTATGGAAATTGCATCACAAACCCTCTCAAACGCCTTTATGAAACCCCAACTGTTCGGGCAAAGCTGCGAGGGTGCGACGTTTATCGTTCTGAGAAGGTCGACTTTAAAATCAGAGAACGGAATCCTCACATCAAAGGTTTCAATCACACTCGGATAGAAATAAAATAGTTCGTCCTCCGAGCTAGCTGGACGAAGGGTGTACACTCTTTATTCGGGTCTGCAAGCTTCCAAGATCACATCATTCTCGTTCCCGGTCGAAGATATATTTCGGAGGGAACGAAGCTTTGCGATCTCGACTTCATCGAAAGAGCTTATCTTATAGCTTATGACTTCATTGTCAAAGGGAGCAGCAGTCTGCATAATGAACTCAACAGAACCTGAGGAGGAAGAGGAAGACGAGTCAGGGGTATAATAGACCTCATTAAGAAGTCTACTCGCTTCATCCTTCCCTAAACTCTACTCCATATCCCTCAAGAACGAATCCCACAGTTCTTTCCTCTCGGCGGCTGATCAGTGGTTTTCACACATATATTTACCATTGTTTTTAAGTATTTTTAAGTTATCTTATTTAGTGTTTTATTTCATTATTCGTCATTTTATGCTTTGGTTGTATGTTTTAATGTTTTTCAGGCTCATATGAATAAATCAGGAAATAAGGAAGAAAAGTGGAGTTCTGAAGGCTGCACGGCCCGTGCAGACCTGCACGGCCCGTGCAGAATCAAATGTCATCTCCCATACAAAAACCAGAGAGTTTGCACGGGCGCCCGTGCAGCTTGGCACGGCCCGTGCAAGAAGGTCTGAAGCTTGAAGATATTATTGGCAAAGTCTGGGAGTTGCACGGCCCGTGCAGACCTGCACGGCCAGTGCAGGTTGCGCGGATAGAATTTCTATTTTTTTGGAATTTTCAAGTACACTTATCCGGAAGGGCATTATTGGCATTTGACTTGGCTGAAATTGACCTAGACTATTTAAGTTAATTTCTAAAATCGCCAGAGGAACTTTTTGGCCAAGAGAAGACACGATTGAAGATTGGAGAAAACAAGGGTTTGGGAGAGAAGAAGGTCTTCATGAACGGAAGCGATTGAAGATCAACTTTCATCTCAATTCTTGTAATGTATCTATTTTATATTTTGTTTTCTTTGAACAATATGAGTAACTAAACCCTAATGCTAAGGGGTGTCCCTGATTTGATTCTGTAATGATTTTGAATTCCTGATTTCATCAATAGATTTGTTTTCTTATTCAATTTAATTGTACAAGGTTTTTATGCTTTCTTTGTAGGACCAACAAGATTGATTTACGGTTAACAACCAGCTGGACAGCGGTTGTTAAGGTTTTTGTACGATTAGACTATAGTAGATATCACCTAGGACTAGGGATGCCCTATAGTTACCGGTTAACTCTTGATAACATAAAGGCTTGATTTCATCATAATTCTCTAAGGACTTAGGAGTTAGGATGAATGTTCAAAGGTTTTCCCACTAAGGACTTAGGGGAAAATAATCTAAAGGGCGGTAATTAAAGGTTATGAACTTGTTGAAGAGATCTAAATCCAAGGATATTACAGGAACAATCACACACTATACCCCTAGCATAATACTCATATTTGTCAAAAAGCCAATTTACTTTTCTGCTTATTTTAATTATTGTTTAGTGACAATTTGCAAACAAAACCCTGACATTAGTTTTTGTTTAATTGATCTATAATTTGAACTCGATATTACTACGCAGTCCTTGAGATCGACATTCGGGGAATTTCCCTATTATTACTACAGAGGCGAAATAGTACACTTGCTATTTTTCCGATCAAGTTCCTTCGTCCAGTAATGAGGGAACTGGACATGGCCATCAGCCGCGTACAGGACCTGAAGGCAAGTCGGGCCGGCCTTCATCCTCACAAACTTACCATTGTAATCTTTATAATTACTGGTAAAGGCAGTCAGAAAACTTCGAGAGGGGATGCCACTAATCTGAATCCAGCTATTATTCTCCAGACCTTTCACCTCAAAGAAATAGAAGAATAGACATACGGTGGGCTTTATGGAAATTGCATCACAAACCCTCTCAAACGCCTTTATGAAACCCCAACTGTTCGGGCGAAGCTGCGAGGGTGCGACGTTTATTGTTCTGAGAAGGTCGACTTCAAAATCAGAGAACGGAATCCTCACATCAAAGGTTTCAATCACACTTGGATAGAAATAAAATAGTTCGTCCTCCGAGCTAGCTGGACGAAGGGTGCACACTCTTTATTCGGGTCTGCAAGCTTCCAAGATCACATCATTCTCGTTCCCGGTTGAAGATATATTTCGGAGGGAACGAAGCTTTGCGATCTCGACTTCATCGAAAGAGCTTATCTTGTAGCTTATGACTTCATTGTCAAAGGGAGCAGCAGTCTGCATAATGAACTCAACAGAACCTGAGGAGGAAGAGGAAGACGAGTCAGGGGTATAATAGACCTCGTTAAGAAGTCTACTCGCTTCATCCTTCCCTAAACTCTACTCCATATCCCTCAAGAACGAATCCCACAATTCTTTCCTCTCGGCGGCGTTAGTGGGTTTCGCAATCAACTTATGATATTCACCCATTCGAGCCATCGCTAGAGGGTGATTGCTAGAAAGGACTAAGAGAATAAAGGAAGAGGGAAGAAGACAATACCTGAACATTAAAGCTTGCTGAAAAAGCGAAGAGAAGAGGAAAAGCTACTGGGCTGGCACGAAATGGTGAAGAAAGCGTGTAGAAAGTGGGTTTAAATAGGGTTTATGGAACAGTAATAAGGCTAGGTGAACAGTTCCTTATTAATGTTCGTTTCCCATAAAAGCCATCATTACGAAAGCCTAAAAACCCGCTAGAAACGTAACCTATCACTAGGCTGCCACGTCCCCCAGCAGTTACGAAAGAATCAGAGTACTTCATCCGAGCATCTCTTCCCGACATCGTCAAGAAAACATACTCGGGGGGTTTGTTTCGGGATCGGGATTCATACAAGGGCCGCGACCTGCCAAAGGAATAGCTCCGATGATATATCCCGAAATGCCTCCAAAGGATAACCGAGTACCCAAAGCCGAGTTGACTGCTAGGTCATCGAACCGGGTTATGCGAAGTTACCCGCCGGAAAGCCTTAGACAATAGTCGGGTAGAGTACTCGAAACCGGACGCGTATCAAAAGAATACGGAAAGTCATGGACCAACTCGTAAGAAATGCACCACGGTTACGTATAAGCCAGACGTAACTGCTGGATAAAGATGCCATCAATGAGCTTCATATTCAATGATTGGCAAACGTCTGTAAGGCTGGAAGGCCAAAGGTTGCTTCTTGAATGAGGCATTAAAGGCCACAACATCTATAAAAAGGGGCTCCCAACAGAGGGATAAGCAAGACACTCTTCTTGGAGAAGTATACAGAATACAACCTCCAAATCCCCAAAGCTACGCTAAAACATCATCTTATTCAAGCTTTCCTCATCTTCGAGGACAAGCTTCATAGAAATCTGTTTTTTACACAATAACAATTATATTAAAATTTAATGTTACATTAAAATTTAATGTTGAACGAATAACACTATTTTTTTAAACAAAAATATATATTTTATGAATAGTATGTGAATAGTGCTGTGAACAGTGTTCGTAAACAATGACTTTTAATGATAAAGAAAAGTTGATTATTGAAATATAAAAAGAGTAGTGTTATTTAGTACGAAACAATTTGAATAAGAAATGCACGAATGCACACATGTTATTTTTTTAGAGGTAAATTTTAAATTGATTTTAAATTTAATTTCCTTTTTAATAGAGATCATGAGATTGTAGTGATAATGAATGGTTGTGATTTATTCTCGCATCTCTTATTTTCATATTTTCTTATTAATAAGCATTTTCCTATAAAAAAATTGGTTAATGAAGTGATGAAGTTGGTTAATAAACACTCATATATTAAAAATAATTTTTAGTAGTAAAACAAAGTTGGTTATTGAAATACAAAAGGTTGGTTAATGAGGTTACGAAGTTGGTTAATATACTGCCCAGATTTTTAGTAGTTATGAAGTTGGTTAATGAAATTTAAAATGGTTGTCAATGAAGTTATAAAATTGATTAATCATATAATTTTGTTTATGTACTCCCTCAATCTAAAAAAAGTTAAAAGAAAATATAATTTTTTAGTTATTATTAGGGATAATTGACATTTACCCCCTGCCATTAGGGAGAGTTTTCGGTTAATACATGTCAATATTTTTGACTTTGAGCTAGTATTTAGAATTAATTATTATCCACAAATCTTAATTCAAGGGTCAATTGTCGATATTGTTAGATTGAATGTCTTCAGTCTTGTTCGAATGTGAGATCTCACAATTATGTGTGTTATGTGTGTAAGTTTGTTGTGGTTATTACCACTTCATCTATAAATAAAAAATATTCATTTTAAATTGAAACTTTCTCATTTCGATATTCATATATTTAAATTTATCAAAATATATTACCAAAAATGTATATAAAGATTAGGTGGAAGACATATTTCTATAATTTATTTATGTGAAGAGAAAGAAAAATCTATATACATGCTTGCTAATGGAAGAAAAAAATACAAGAAATTTGGTTCGAGTTAATTGTGTTAAAGATAAAGAAGGAAAAGTATTGGCTTAGAAAAATGATATAAAGGATAAGTGAAAGACATATTTCTACAATTTATTTAATGAATGATATGATATCTCACCAAACTCTAACAAACTCAATATTAGAGAAAAGGAACAAAACTATAATTACTACAGTCAGATTAAAAAATAAGAAGTAAAAAAAGTTTTGAAAATGATGAGTGATAGTAAGGCAGTTAGGTCAGACAAAATACCTATTGAAGCGTGGAATACTTTTAGAGATAGAAGCATTGGATGGCTCACCAAAATATTTTGCAAAATTATGAGGTCAAAGAAAAGGCCAGATAGATGGAGAAGAAGCACTTTATAAGAATACTATGGATATACAAAATTGTGCAAATTATAGATGGATTAAATGGTTGAGCAAAGACTAAGACAACATTCAACAAGAACCTAGAAACTCATTTTTTCCTATAACCTTGATAGAACCAAGTGTGTGTTCTTCATTCACCAACACCTATCTCATTGTTAATACCTTGTGATTAACCTTTTAGAATGTGGATGTTGTGAGAATTAGTTGTGTGTGTGTGTGATTCTTCAGATACTATTCATCTTCTTCAACCTTTGTCATTGTTGTGGATCTCCAACTCTAAAAATTGAGCGTGAGATGTAGAATAAATTTACATTAGAGAATATAATTCTTTTCTTTGAGGTTATGATTTTGTGAATCAGGTCGAAGAACTATTTCTTGGACATGAATTATGGTTGTGTGTTGTTTTTAAGAGAGAACAATGCCTTTATACTCCATTAAAAACTTTGGTGAAACCACGTGAAGGTTATCACAGAACAAAGTTGGGAGTTATCCAATTATTCAAGGCTAATGACATTTAGTTTAACCTTGGATTCGGTAAACTTCGCTAGTCTCTTATTAAAGGTTACTTGCGAGATCGACCAGAGAATCTCAGAACAGTGCTTTTGGTTCTCAAAGGCTTTTGGTGAAAAGTCCTTCAATTCTATGCTAGCGTTGACACGGCGTCGACACGTTCAGGAGTTAATGGATATGTCTTCACCAAGGTACTTGGTGAAAATCAAACCAACAATAGTAGAGGGAGGCAATCGACACGTCTGATCGTGAAATAAAAGCGTTGTAAAAAACTCTTTGTGGAAATTAAACCAACAAAAATAAAGAAGTAAAATGATAAGAAGTAAAAATAAATGACATAACATTTAAAGTGTGCATGAAATTAGATGGTTCAAAACATACATAGCCCTAGTTTGACTCATTTCGCTTTCTCGCTTGGGTACTCTGAGTGTATGCGTGTAGGCGTTTGTAAATTGTGAACCTCTAAAACTATGTACAAAATGCTTTATTTATAATGCATAAAACTAACTGCTCCATGGAGGTCGTCAATCCCACGTTCCTTCATGTAATTCCTGATCCATAACTCCACGTTCTTTATCTAATCCTTTTCCCTCCAAAACCTTCTTTCGTATGATCTTAACCGTCCTTTTTAAGTCTATGGGCTTTTACCCCTCATTTTGGGCCTTTTTGTTTCCCAAGCCCAATAGACCTTTTTCAGCCATTTAAACTTCAGTCGACTGGATGAGGTTCAACCTTATCATTTTGCTTGCGACGGTCATTCTTTTCAGCTTCAATCCTTTGACTTGATTTTCTATGAAGTCGAAAATCCTAGCCAACACAATCACTCAGACAAGTCTTTGTCATATTCAAGGAAAGAATGTTGCATAAATGAAGCTTGGAGCAAGTTATTTTTTTTAGCAAGATTATTGGATCAAGATCATTGAGGATCTTCTATGTAGCAGTTGAGTATCTGCATCGATAGAAGGAATTATCATCTGTTTTGTGTGTAGACTAATGCAGTGTGGCTATTAGAGTTCAAATTAATGATAGTTTATTGTATTAAAATAGGTGTACATTAACTCTGGAAAATAGGGGAAGAGTGTCGTGGCGTGAAAAACACTCGAGTGTTCGCATGCTCAAAGATTATAATGTAGTCGCCACCGAATTTTATTTGTTCCAAAGGAACGGGAAAAGATCGATAAAACAAAAAAAATAATGGATAAGATGGTCATCGCAAACATGTTAGGGTTCGGGAGTCGGTTCTGCAAGAGAAATGTATTATCACCCCTCACATCCATTGTACTCAATGGTACCCATTTAGTTAGCTTCGTGATCATTCATTAGCATGATGTTTACTTGAATTTTTAAGAAAGAAAGGAACGGGGTTTGGATTTTTATTATTGGGCTTGCTAAGATTTCGTATCTTGTGCATACATATCCTTATGGTGAAATAAGGAAGTCAAAGCTTTCGTAGTTTGTGGTAGAAAAGTTTTTTGGTTGGTTTGATTTTAGTGGGAGACACTCAACAAAATGTCTCTCTTCAATGAAATGGCTTGAAGTCGCACACTAGCAAAAAAAAGTTTGATGAGTTAAGATTGATTCAAACAATGCACTAAGTCGTCCAATACACTACCATGTTTATTGCAAAAGATTTTTTGGAAAATATCCTTCATTAGGTTTTGAAAATGGGCTTGATGTTGATCAAGCATTTTAACTGATTCAAATTTATTTGAAAAAGAGATTTGATTATGAAAACACTTGGTGTTGACCAAGGTTTATTATGAATCGAGAAATTGGCTTAGAAGGTAGATGGCGATGTCAAGGAAATCGACTTACGGGTTAAAAAAAGTGGCTTGATGTTGAATCAAGTATTTGGATATTATTTTGAAATGTCGATTTTATACTGCATTCATCTTATCTTTGATTAACAAGCAATATGGTCCAAGGTGCACTAAATAAATCAATAATTAAGCATAGAGTCTCAAGTTCTTAGAGCTAAGAGGAATGTGCTTTTCCTCTCTCACTTCAATCATCCTCCTCTTCTACAACAAAACTCGTATATGTTGGAACAAGATTTGGTTCTGCATTCAATCTTTGAGTTTTGATGATAACAATACATATATTTGTATGAGACAATTAGTACTCTAATAGTTGCTTAAGTGTGCAGATTCACTATTTTGGGTGATTAGAATTGTTGTCCAAATGATCATCAAAATCAACGTCATCACATATCAGAAGAACTACTCATCTCAACTCTAAAGAGATGTCAGCAGTTCTGAAGAATGTTGAACGACTCATTAGAAAAGGTTCTACAAATGTTCTGAAGCAAAACGACTATTCAAATATAAGAATTTAGTTCAAAAACGCTTGTTGCTTCCAATTTAGAAATCAAAATGTGTCGTTCAGATAGGCTTTTGCTCTTGACTCTAAATACCTCTGTCTGTTTCTAAAGGATTCTCTATCTTAGAACATCTGCGTTACTTGACCTCCTCAGTGCACGCTCTACTTTAGATAAGAAGTACATCACAACAAAAGGGCGATCAGAAGCTTGCAAAAGAAGAAACATGGTACAAAAGTACATCACTTTTCCATTTTTGCAGGACGTATTGCATGATTCCTCCGTTTGTGTGTTCACTGTTCCCCAAGACTTTTTGGATTCTTTGTGTAGGTGTTTTCATGTTGGCTGCATTTATGGTAAAACATACCTGGGTGTTTAATGTCTTGACCAATGTCATGACATGCTTTATATGGTGTTATGCAGGTTGCATGACAATTTTCATAGAAAAGTAAGCGAGTGGAATAAATGGAACGAGTATAAGGGCTATGTTTAAGCTAATACAGGTTTTGTTAGTAAATGTCATGACCGATGTCATGACATCCATGTTTGACAGCAGGAGCTGTTATGTTTTACTATTATGTTTCCTGATTTCTCTCAATCTACAATTCAGGAAACATTTTATTATGTGCAGAATATTTCTCCTAGAAGATTTCGATAACAACACATTCTGTAACAACCTGATGACGTGTAAATTATGTTAACTTGGTTAACCCTAAGTTGGTTCTTGGAAAGCCCGAGGCCCATGAGCTGCATATAAAAAGACTCCAATCCTAATTTGGAACGCAGAGAGATTTATTAATTGTGAAGAACCGTAGTTCTGTATCTGTGTGTTTAGTCTCTTGTACTCCAAGCAATTGTCTTTTGATGATTGTATTGGAATAGGTTGTTTTTGTACTTTGTCACTCTAAGATTTTAAGCACGAGTGTGTGTCTCTTGATTGAAGCTTTTAAGCAGATCAAGGTGTGTTTTGAAGTGTGTCTTCTCTTATTTTATTAATGTCTGTTTGTAATCACTGCTGTGATTGAGGGGGAGTGAGTGAAGATACTCATGTATAGGATTAGATTAGAATTGCATTGGGTAGGTCTTAAGTGAAGAGTTGTAAATGGGGAGTTTAACTCTGAATTAATATTGCTTATATTGGATTCCCTCCATGGCTTGGTAGCCCCCATAATAGGTATTGTTGTATACCGAACTGGGTGAACAATTGTGTTCTTTACTATCTTTATGCACTTCTGCTTTAAAGTTTTATTCTGTGTGAATGTGGATGCCATAAATTCCAGTACGACATCGCGTGTGAGTTACTAGAATTTTCACGTTGCATCAAGGAAAGTGTCGTCTTGTCCACTTTCAACGGTAATATAATCATGGGACTATATATATGATACACACTCTTTTGAAGATGTTGTCGAACTACAACGCTATTCAAGCAATATTTTCCTACTCAACAAATAAACTTCAAAGAGAAAAAGAGAGAAAGAAAGTTCTTAGAAGCAATATCTTGTAAACAATTCATTTGTAAATCTATTGAGATTTGTTTTCCTCAAGTGACTAGGTTGTTAGTCTGTATACTTGAGAGGGCTAAGGTATATTTCTAGACTCTTAGATGTTGTTTTTAATCTTCAAGATTAGTGGATTAAGTCATTTTTTAAGGAGAAATCACCTTGGTGGGTGGACAAGAATAACCTTTTCTAAGGTAAACCATGATAACTAAAAGTGTTCTTTTTATCTTTTCTTGAACTATCTCTTTAACTTTTAAAAACCCTTTTTTTAAAAGAATCAAAGTCTTTAGAAACCACAATTCAAACTCTCATTTCTTGTATTTTTCTCAACCTTAAGTATATTCACACGAAGGTGAATCGAACATGGCAAAGATTTCAAACTCCTTATATCAATAAACCAAATCAAAATTCTCCAACCACTTGCAAATGTAGCATGATCATGTTACTAACAACAAGGTTTGGAAAACAAATTTTTGATTCCAAAATGGTGAATCAGCCTCCATTACAGATCGAATGAACTCAAATGTTCATGATCTTATCAGGATCATCCCAATTACTCAAATGGTAAGGCAACAAAACTCAGTTTAAACAAGTAATCTTGAAAACTTACTTTTTCAATGGTTCGAATGTGTTTATGCAGGAAATAAAATGGCTTGAGTGAAAGAGCTGCAAATACATCAAATATTCAAACTAAACAAGCACAAGCAAAGTAGAAAATACCCTTTTCAATTACAGATTACATTAGAAGAATCAAACGAAAGTGACAACAAAGGATAAAGCTAAAGGAAAATAGAGCCATAAAGAAAAGAACCAACAATGTAAGAGCTTTCATGTAACCTTTTGGTCTCTATTCTTTTGGTTTCAGTGTAAATGTGTGTTGTATGTGAAGGTCTTAGCTCAATCAAACAGAGTTTAAGTATGAAACGTTTATGATAGTAGGAAAAAAGAGCTCAGGATATTAGGATTCTGAGGGATTTTTGGCAGAGGTTTTCTAGGTTTTTTTGTGTGTCTTGAAATGAAACAATAAGGTCCTTTGTATAAGGGGAAAAAGGGTGAGGTAAGTGTGTGAGAATTAACCTTTATCCCTAAGTTTTGGGTTAATACGTGTGAAGATGAGTTGGATTTCTTGTGAAGGAATGAGGGCGTGTGCGAGTTTAATTCTGAGTGGGGGAAGCCGTTCGAGAGAATATTCTTTCTCTTGATTTTGTGGGGCCTTAAGATGAATTATGGGGGTAGGATAGGAAATTGCTAGCTTGGATTTTGTTTGATAGTTAAGTTCTAGAAGGGAGGTGGTCCCAATCGATTAATGACATCACAAAGCAAGTATCAAACGAAATTTTCATGCCCTGTATATTTTTTGCTTGCAATTCTCTTATTTTCTTACACTTTAAGTTTCTAGTTTTTTTTTGTCATTGTTATTACTCTTTTCCTCAAAAATGTATCAGCCACAAAATGCCATTGAATTGACAATATTTTAGATGCTTGACCTTGATGTATAAAGCATGCTTTATTTTCCTTTTTTCAATGAGGTGGTATTTGTATTGATTTTTATGCTAATGATTATGTCGATTGCTTTGAAGGAATTGCAAACTGCTTCACTAGTGTAGACTGTCTTGATGAGGTTATGTGTGGAGTCTTTCATGTGTGTTGGGTACCTTAAATGGGATGACTTGAGTTATTGCAAAATTGATGTAAGCATGAAACTTTTACAATTGTGAATAGCTTGAATGTGAACTTGTTTGAACTTGGCTTGTGGATTAAATGTATGTTAAGAAAGAAGAATGTTGGATTGCACTTGAATTGTAAATGTTAATTGTCTTGCATTGTTTCATATGAATGGGCTGAATTATATGTATGCGTTGATGGAGATCTGTTGTATGTCATTGTATCCTTATTATGATAATTACTGTCATGACAGCCATGGTTCATCTTGGATGCAATTTTTCTTAGGCTTTGTTTGCGAGTTTGGAGGGGAAGGGAGGGGAGGGCTTTGGAAAATAGGAAAGATTGGGTGAAAAGAATAGAAAGATTTTGAGTAGGAGGGTTTTAGAGAGTTTGATTTTATTTATAACATCAAAAACCCCCTATAATGGGGGAACTCAAAAATTTTATTGAATGAGGGTTTTGGAGGGCTTGTATAAATTTTCTAAATATCTTTTAGGTTGTTATAGTATTTGGAAAATTAAAAAATTTAGTGATCATAATGACTCTTTTATCATTCTAAACAAAATTACTTTTTCAAAAAATGTCAAATATTTTTTTATATTTTCGTTTTCGGAAGCCTTCCCCTCCCCTCTCCTCCAAACTCGCAAACAAACCGTTAGTGATCGGTGTGGCCATAGTGTGAAAAGTGATGCCTTGCCAGTTGCCATGGGAATGGATTGACTCTGCTTCTTTTCATGCAGGTCTGGTCATGATTTTAGCAAGTTGGCAGCAGGGTACATAAAGCAATAATGAAATTTTGAGCTGCTTGGTAAGGTACCATGAAGGACCTTTATCAACATGATAAGGTAGGGTGCTGACATGGGTCTGTAATGTGTTAGCTTTTGAGCCTGTCATGAGTTTTTTTATTTGTGCATGTTTGATCACTTGATTTTTCTATAATGCTTTGCAGGTCCTATGTCTTGGGCATATGTGAAAACAATGATGCTTTGATCAATGCAATGTTGCTGATATTTTGACATAACCGTTGATGCCGGATGCAAACTGCCCACTGCCTATTTTTTAAAGGGAACCGAACCCAACCGAAGAAGCCTACCACAAGGTTAGCTTTTATTTTTATTTTTTAAAAGCCAATTCCTTTGAGTTTTACTTTAAAATAATAGTGGATAGGAAGGACCATGACTTGATTGAGCACTGCTGCAGGATTTTATCAGGTTCAAATGATGCATTCTTTTGAGGTTTCGGTGCGTTGGTGCAGTGGGAACAATACAGCCCCTGTATTAGTTTGCCTCTACAACTTGAAACTTGGAATCTTCGATTTAGGCTCAAATGTATTTGAATCAAGATTGTTTGTTTTTGCTAACTTGCGGTATCTTCGGCATGCTTTTAACGTTTTTTTTAGCAACATAAGAATTCCAATGAAATTGGAAATGCAACATAAAACGTCCATGTTCTGTTAGCCCTTGGATTTTGTTTCAAATGAACCTTAACTTGAATTACATGCCGTAGGCTTTGCAATATTGAATATAGTGGAGCAATTAGCAACCTTGAATTCGTTTGCCATATAAGAGAAATTGTGGTAACTTGTGTTAATGCCACTTAAATGCAAAAGATGTCCTACTCCACTTTGACTCAATTTCAAAAGTATGAACTCTTCTTTATGGACAACAACAAAGTCTATATTCACAGATCGAAACCTCATTGTGTCAACTTCCAAATGAGCCCATGAGCCCATCCATCCATGTTGTGACCTTCTGGAAGTTTGTACATACCAAAATGGCTTGAGGACTTACGTAATCAATGATGCGTAGATGAACAAACTTACGAAATGCTTTGGAACTTAATGAAATGTGATTAAATTCCAAATCAAATTAAAAGCTTTCAGAATCAAAGTGATTAGGATGATGCTCATGAAAAAGAAGTGGTGGTTTTCCTTCAAAGTTTAAAAAGACAAGTTAATAGTTAAACTCAAAATTTAAACCAAATATCATTTGTCTTTTTTTTTTTTAATTGACAGAAACAACAATTATATTAGTAGAATGATAATTCATGAATGAGATGCATGCTATATGATTTTATCAGAGGAATGTAAATGCCATAATCAAAGCAAATGCAATCTAAATTATCTAAACTTAAATGAGGTGAATAAATGTAGTGGTAAGATTGGAGAATAACAACTGCCCCTATTTTATTATTCTAAATTAGATAGGATGAGCGACAATAGTCTTCATAGTATAATTAAATATAGAAGACCAAAATTTTGCCCCTATGATACGAATGAAATGCAATGAGTTTGAATGGATTGATTAAGAGTTTGTTTTGCAGGGGATATAATATGGATAACAAACTTGGTGGGCATTATTTGGGTGTTGAATGGTAACGATCCATTTGGGATCACATGAAGTACAGTGGAAAGACTCACTGGGGAATAGGTTCGACAAAAGATCGGGAATTAAATTCCTTGAGGACACTTCAACAGTGATGATACATTCCAGCTTCTCACATAACTAGTGAAATCAGAGAGCCCTAGTGAGATCCCGACCTATTGGAGCTATAGAATCTAGTAGGTTCTAGACATGGAGAAGTCAGAGAGCTCCAGTGGGATCCCGACCTATTGTAGCCCTGTTTTAATCACTCCAATGCTTGTTCTTGCTTTTAGACTTGTGATACCCCATATAGATTTAAATATTATGGTAATTCAGGTTATTTTATCGGCATCCCCCCAGTACTCTGATTTAAATAAGATTCGGTGAGCCCTAGAGGCCATTGAATCTTGGTTCATACACCCCGGCCAGGGTATATGTAGGATAACAATTTTCAACTAATCTGCAATTGTCTTAGTCAAACTGTAGTGACCCTGTTAAGACGTAGGTATCATAACACATCTTTGAAGGTCCTAACATTATTTAGTTTTATCAGACCAGAGGTATGTTAGCCGAACATCTTTGTGAATATTTAGCCTCTTTATGAGTCAATATCATTTGTAAATCAATTGAGATTTTTCCCCTATGACAGGTATCGAGAGTCAGCTTTAGTGAAATCGAGTTATCTCAATACAACCGTTGTGAAACATTTGGAGAAATATTGATGCCAAAGTTGTTCAAAGCTCCTAGTGATGCTGAAGTATTTTGGGATTGGTTACCATCATGATTGGGGAGTTACCCGTGCGGCCAAAGAGTGGTTACTCATGTCATCGGGGAGTTATCCTACTAGAAGTCAAAGGCTTTTGTTGGCATGACCGACGTTTTAAAGCCCCATGGGGTTGCCGTTAAATTGGTTTAGAGCCTGCTTGGGGTTGATCGACATTCAGATCCCCTTAGGGCTTGACAGAATGTTCAATGGTTGCACTAACCCAAAAGGCTTCTAATGTTCAACCTTCTGAAGGTTGAGAAAACACTTAGAAGGGGAGGGGTTGAATAAGTGGTTCTTTAAAACTTGATGAAGGAAAGATAAACAGAACACAATTATTTTTATCCTGGTTCACCTTCTCAATAAGGGTACCTCCAGTCCACCCTCAACAAGGTGATTTTCCTCTCAATAGAGGTCTTAATTCACTATAATAAGAACTTGATTATACTTGCACGACCAACTGTCGTGACTCACAATATAATGCATGGGCCAAACTGCTGGTGACTAACCACTATGCACAAACCAACTGTTTGTGACTAACCAACTTCTAAGACTCAACTAGTCCTAGACTTCTTGAGACTTTTGACCCAACTGGTCTCTTAAGGAGTCAGTTACCATGTAACTTCTGCCGACAGTGTATAGTATTACTTCTAGAAAATTGTAATCACAACTGTGATATTTCACTAAGATTAAGTACAAAGTAATAAACTAAGAATATGGATATGAGAATTTTTGCTTCTGAGAGTTTTTCTTCACACTTTATGATATTTCTGAGTTGCAGTGTTCTTGTGTGTTCTTTCTTGTTTTCTTCTATATCTTGTATTTTCTTCAAATGATCATGAGTATATATAGCTTCATAATTCTTGACCATTATCTTCAACACTTCTACGCAGCATTAAATGGTTTGCGTGTTGTCTTTGCTTTTGTTTTCTCCAAGGGTTTACATGTGGATAGCTTTTTCAATCAGTCTTGGAAATTGCGCTTTTGGTTTGTTGCATCCGTTTTGCTAATGATTATGTTTTTAACGACATTAATTTGAATCATTCCTTATGATATTCTGTTCAGCCTTGTTCTTCAACTTCTTTTGTGGATGTGTTCACAGTGTTTTGGTGCAGTATTAGAAGTTGTTTTCAACGATGTTAATTTTGAATCATTCCTTATGATCTTTTGTTTAGCCTTGTTCTTCAACTTCTGTTGTAGATATGTTTGCAGCGTTCTGGTGCAGGATTAGAAGTTGCCTTATGACTTGAGTTGCGTTTCTCCAGCTTCTCATAAGTGCCAAGTACTGATTGCTGGTACTGGTACATCTTCTGAAATTAGAAACGTATGATTAGAGTACCATGTTTTCTTATACAAAATTTATTCGTTGTTATCATCAAAACACTAAAATATGATTAGAACCAAACTATGTTCTAACACCTTCGACTTCTAACAAGTTTAGCAAGCATAAACAAACTCAGGAACATCTTTCGTTATACCAGGCCACCAAAATAATCTCCTTAAGTCTTGATACATCTTTGTAGAACCCAGATGAATACTTAAACCACTTCGATGTCCTTCTTCAAGGATACTCTTATTAAGTTCCGAAACAACTGGAATACATACTCCATTCCCAAATCTCATCACACCATTTTCGTCAACTCGAAATTCATTACCTTTACCTTGGTTAATCAATGTTAATTGCTCAAGAGTTGATTCACACACCAAACTCATATCTCTGAATTTTTCAACTAATTTCAATTCATGCACTATCATCATTGACATATGTAGAAACTTCCTACTCAATGCATCAGCCACTACATTTGATTGACAAGGATGGTAACTTAAATCAAAATCATAATCTTTCAACAATTCAAGCCATCTTCAATGCCTCATGTTCAACTCCTTCTGATCAAACAAGTACTTTAGACTCTTGTGGTCACTAAACACTTCAAATTTAAAGCCAGAAAGATAATGCCTCCAAATTTTCAGAATAAATACTAAATCATGTGTAGGATAATTCCTCTCATGAACTTTAAGTTGTCTAGAAGCATAGGCAACCAATTGTCCATTTTGCATCGACAAACCACCAAGTCCCATCCTAGACGCATCACAATACACCACAAAAGACATACTTAGATTTGGAAAAATTAATACCGGAGCGGTCATCAACTCCTCTTCAACTCTACAAAATTTTCTTCACATGCAACGTCTCATACATAAGTCTGACCCTTTCAAGTTAATTGAGTCAATGGTAACGCCAACTTAGAAAACCCCTCAATGAACCTTCAATAGTAACCAGCCAAGCCAAGAAAACTTCAAATCTCAGTCGCAGACTTTGGAGTCTCCCATTGCAACACAATAATTTAGAAGGATCTACAACAATCCCACCACTAGAAATGACATGGCCAAGAAAACTCACTTCCTCCAACCAAAACTCACAATTCCACAACTTTGCATACAACTTCTTCTCTTTCAACAATTGCAACACAATTCGCAAATGCTCATCATGCTCTTCTTCCGATCTAGAGTAAATCAAGATATCATCAATGAACACCACAACAAACTTATCCAAATACGAATGGAAAGTCCGATTCATATATTCAATGAAAACGCCTAGAGCATTAGATACACCAAACGAAATCACAATGTATTCGTAATGACCATACCTCGTTTAGTAAGCCGTTTTCGGAATATCATCTAGTTTAACATGAATCTGATGATAACCCGACCTCAAATCAATCTTACTAAAAACATCACCACCCACTAATTGATGCATCAAATCGTCAATCCTTGGGAGTGGATACTTATTCTTGATAGTCACTTTATTCAATTGCTTGTAGTCCACACACAACCTCGTACACCCATATTTCTTCTCAACCAGCAACACAGTCGCACCCGACAGAGAAACACTCGGTTGAAAAAACTTCTTCCCAAGAAACTCTTCTAATTGTTCCTTTAACTGAACTAATTCTGACGCTGACATTCTATAAGGAGCCATCGATACTAGACTCGTATTTGGCATCAACTTTGATGCCCCAGGTTTATTGTGCTGATCAAGACAACCTTCACGAATTTCCATAGACTGCATGACCTATGAAAGAATTTTCCTCAAGAGGAAACCTTGTACCATAAGGACTTTAAATAATCTGCCCTAGAATCTTCAATCTCTTTGAGTGATTTGTCGAATCTGGACGTCACTACCCCAGACATTATGGTTTATGAAGGAAAATATTTTGAACTGAGAGAAACTTGTACCAACTTGGTATAGGTTGCCCCAAGTGTCTTCAAATTCTTAGAGGGATTCGTAAAATATCGACGTAACTGCCCCGAATTGAGAAAACTTGGCATATTCTTTTATCCAAAGAGTCTTCTAGGAAAGATTCCCCTTGCTGATACTCAAGTATAAACTTCCTTGATGTCAAGCAATTGTATTACAATTAGAAAATGTTTATTCTAAGAATGAAAATTCTAATGCAACAATTATGTAAGTCTTGAAGATTTTATTACAAAATTTTGTGAACGAATCACTGGTTTGGGTGCAACATTGATTGATTTTTTGTATAAAAGACAACAAAAGCATGTGTACCAACATAAATATTTAGAAAAACTCATGGGGGTTGTAACACTCTATATCTTCCGTTTATTAATTTAATTAAGATTTAAATTAATTGTTGAGATTAATTGGCTTTTATTTAATTAATGAAGAATTTTAGAAAATAGTGTTATTGGGCTTGGGGTAGTAGTTAGTAGAAGGGAGGTGTTAAGTTGAGTAGGCCTTGCTAACTAATGGTTCTATTTATCATAAAATAAGAAAAGAAGGAGAATTGAAAAATAGAAAGCAAAAGAGCCAGAGAAAGAGAAGAGCAAGTACGTGAAACAGCAAAAGAGGAGAAGAGGAGGAATCTGAAGAATTTTTCTAAGGTAAGGGGTGACTAATCCATTTACTCTATTATCGGTTTAATAGTGGTAGGATTGAGTATGTAGGTTGTTTGAATCGATTGATAGTTGTTGTAACCCAAAATTTGCCCTCCTGATTTATTTTTTAATTGTCTTATCGCTTCACAATCATTTGCATCCTTTCATTAGGACATTAATAACTTTGCATCATTTCAAGAAAAAAAATAAAAAAAATAATGTATATAGCACCATTTTTATGCATTCTCGTTTGATTAAAAGTATTTTTGTTACTAACTTTGTTGACTTATAATTTTAATTTTGAAGTTCAATTTAAATTTTGAAATTAAAATTAATGAATCATCTGTATATATTTTATTTTGCATTTTGTTAGTTTTTATTATAGATGCAAATCAAAGGAGAAGTTATTGGATTCATTTGTTACAAAGTTCATGATCAATTCAAGTGCCCAAGTTCTAAAGCCCATTTGATTATTTGTTGGTCCAAGCCATTTTCAAGTCATTAGCCATATTGTCAAATGGTCAAGCCAAATTGTTGGGGTCCACATGATTACATTTTCACAGTTTGTCACAGAAAAAATCTGCAATTCATTTCCACGATCTCACACCATTCTATCTTCTAGACTCACTAAAAGACAAGAAATTCAAATCAATTCTTCACACCTCAAAATAGTACACTTCTGCTCCACCATTTTCATCTTCCACTCCCCACTATAACAGAATTGTTTCCTTCATTCTTATCCAAATCTCTCATGAAATCTCTACCTTACCCTCTCATTCACTCTCCTGTATAAGAATGAATCTCATTACCACAGAGAAGGGAGAGGAAGAAAAACATAGTAAAGCTCTATCAAAGTTAAAACCAAAAGCTTCCTCCACCATTTTTCAACATAACCTCATTCACAATACCTTCATCCCAACAACTATATTCATCAAACTTATACCACCTTTCAATCCATATACAAAAACCTCCTTCCATCGAAATACTGATTCACATCAACTTCACGCTTCATCTTCATCAACATATAACATCAGCTCACCTTCCATCTCCTCTCCGCATCACAGCTCAACAAAGAACGAACACACATCGACATCACTGATACCTTTAGGAACAAATCTGCATCTAGAATCAACAACAACTAACATCATCATCATCATCATCGACTTCAACAACTAAGTCAGTTTGTGGAAAGATCCGAACACGACCACAACACAGCTTCCAGCAACGATTCAACACTGACGCGGTTTCGTAACTCCTTCACGCACCTGCAACGAACAACAACTTTCATCAGCACCGCATCTTCAGACGCAATTTTCCACAACCTACGACCAACTCACGACACGCAACCAACTCAGCGTTGACATTTCAACCATATATCGTCTGATAGTTAGAAATTCATTGCTCTTGATTTCATGATGTAGTTAAGTTGATTATTTAATGTGAGTGGACTATTGCAAGATTTTTGAATTGTTGTTCTTGTTTTACTTGAAACAGTGAGTGGAGAGTTAAGAGTTTAAGTGAAAGGAAGAGAGTTTTGCAGTCATAGAAGACATAGAGTACGGAGTACGTTTGGAAAAAGACCGAGTGAGCATTTGGGATGAGAAAAATACTTGCGTGAACACAAACATAACAAATGACTTTATAAACAACCAATCAAAATTTTTTTATTAATTAAAAATTAAAAATATTTTTCTCTCTCCTACTCAATCACAACCACCCCATGAATCCAATTAAAAAAGAAGTTAAATTTTAAATAAATTTAAAAATTCCTCTTTTCTTATTGGTTGTTCCAAACACTAATGATTTATATGCGTATCCATGCAAGTTTTTCTCTCGGGATGGGAGGCGGATTGAGTTTGTTTCTCATTAGGGAACCACTTGTTTTTTTTGTTGTTGCGGGCTTTAGGGCTTTAAGCCCAATCATTTTTCCTCTTCATACCACTCAGTCCAACGTTTTTAACATGCACCTCCTTCATAGCTTTTGTTTCAAGATGAATTTGGGTCTTCTCCCTTAACTTTAGTTGGAATCAGCGCCCCTTTTTGTCGACACCCGTTATTTACTGTTTTTGAACCCACTTTATTTTATTGTTTCTATTCTAGTCTTATTTTCAATAATTGTTTTAATTTATAATATATTAAAAGTCCCAAAAGTATTAGATAAGTTTTTCAATCCTAACTATAGGTCCATTGTACATAACAATAGGATAGTCCTCCCCCTCATTTCCATTTCTTCTTTTCTTTTTCAACCTTTAAAACATCTAATAAATACTCAAATTAATTCCCTTAAAAAATACCCACAAAAGTCTTAAGAAGTAGAGAAAGGTAAGTATCCTTGCATTGGGATTAATTAACAACTATCTACACCAAAAAACCAACAAAACACATAAAAACACTTCATAAATTTCAGACTCAAAAAAGTAGAGAAGCGTGAGTATCCTTGCATTGGGATTTAATTCACCATTATATACATAAAAAAACACCAACAAATCATTTCTCTTATCTCTCTCACCTTTAGGGTTTTCTTTCCCTTAATCGGACAGGTTACTTTCTTTCGATCACAAACAGGTAACGCATAAGACTCCACTCAACGAGCAACTATCCTAATGCTAGAATGCAAATGTAACTTCGTTCACTAAAAAACACAAACAAACAAAAATATTGAGCCGAACTACGGTGCTCTGATTCCTCAAAAGGGATACGTAGGTGTAGCGGGGAAAGTCTGAGATCGAAGCCATTAATTGACTCGACTCAATATTTCGTTTGAAATCGCCACCGCGCTTTATTGTTTCCAAAGCAAAAGGGAAAAGAACGAAAAACCCAAATTTTGTTTTTAAAACAAAAGAGAACCCAGGTTCGGGTGTTGATTATACAAGGGGAAGGTTTTAAGCACCCCTCATATCTGTGGTACTCCACAGGAACCTTTTTGAAAATCTGTGTCGTGTGTGCTAAAAAAAGGGGTTTTTTTATTTTCAAAATAAGCTCGACAAAGCGTTAAGCTTTGTGCCTACATACCTCCTCGGTGCAATGGAGAAGTCAAAGCTAATGTAGTTCCGCTTAAAAGGGAAAACGTTTTAAAAACGAATAAACACTTTATCGTCGTCGGAAAGAAATACTCAGTCATTGATCTTGAGCATGAGAACAAACGAGTTCTTTGCATCGCAAATGAAAGAATTGCTCCAACTCGGATAAAATCAACAAGTATGCCACTAGCTCTCTCACGCGGAAAAGATCTCATTATATCAATCAATTTCAAAATCGTGGGGTATAACCAATCGTTTCAACAATTAACCGTGTCTAAACTTTTTAAGAAAAATGCCACTAAGGGCAAAAGATATTTTTTAAGAAAGGTTTTAAAAGAGGTTTTACAAACATAAGAATATTTTGGAAAAAGGGAGAAGATTTTGAAAATATAAGAAGTGGGAGGCGATGAAGAGGCTAACCTAGTGCATAAAATAAAAGTTAAGGAAAAGAACGGTCTAACCGAAATAAGAAGCCAACACTTGACATTAGGAGTCAAGGTAGATTTCCCATCCTTGGGACTTATTAATACCAAACCAACACATTATCACTTGGGGATCCAGATGAACTTATTATCTTTAGCACCACTTTGCATTAAGCACATTAAAATTCAGACGAAAATCGGGCAGAGTAACGGCTGTTTTTGGGTAAAATCCTTATCTCAATGCCTTGGAATTAACCATCAAGGACTTTCAAGGAAATACCTGCATACACAAACAGACAACAATCCAATGCCAGATAGACAGAACAACCATAGAGTAATAACAAAATAAGGGTCCAGAGGCACTAAGTCCATAAGTCCGAATCTCCAAAATGCTAGGGATATTAACCAATAGTCCGAAAGAGAGCCTTATGTGTTTTTTAGATTTTGGTTGTTTATTAGTGTTTTTAGCATAAAAGTAAAGTATGGTCCAAGTGGACAAAAAGAAAATAGAGGAAACATAAACATAGCGTCCAAATGGACAAAGAAAAAATAGCAAAATGTAAATATGATGAAATGATAAAGTAAAGCATAAAGCAAAATATAAAGAGCAATATAATAAATTGCGGAAATTAAAGTCAATTGTTAGATGTTAAAGATAACCATCTTGAAACTTGTCAAGTATGTTATCAAAGTTAGTAATAAAGATCGTTGGTGAATGAAGGATGTTCTCGAATTTAAATTCAATGGAACTTTATCAGAAGCTTGATAAAATCATAGCGACTACACGATAAATTTCCATAAGTCTTAAATCAACCGCATACAATTCTCTTCCATATTTGATTTTTTTTTATTCGGGACACGAAATAAAGCGCTATGTTAAGCAGATCGCCAAGTGATTTATGTAGAAATCACCATACAACGAGGCCGATCAAAACTTTATGTGCTAATGCATGTGAGAGAAGCGATATGTAGATCACTCTCCGAAAGAAATACCGCACGAAAAGAAAAAAGGTAGCGATCTAGTCTTTACCAAGAATCCATAGAATTCTCAAGGTGTTAAGACTTTCATCGATCAAAAGAAAAAAAAGAAGGAGAAAGGAGAAGAAGAATAAAATGCATAAAAAATAATCAACTCACACTATCATTAATATAATTGATCTAATATTATGGATTTGGTCATTTCAAACCTATCAACATCCTAGATCCAATGATATTAATGAAGTGGAGGAAGAAGGAAGCCAAAACAAGCATAAAAAAGGCAAAAAACACATTCTGTCCCAGGGGAAATCGATTTGCCTAAGGAGGAAATCGATTTCCTTAGTGCAGGTTTTCAAATCTGGCGCAGAAACAGAGTGGAAATCGATTTCCCTGAGGAGGAAATCGATTTCCTCAGTGCAGTTTTCAAAAAAACAGCATTACACACTATAAAACTCAATTTAGACAAACATACAAACACCTTATGATCACATATCCATTGGAGCACGAATTTTCCACCAAATCACCATCAAATAGGACCAATATAGCATCAAAGATGCATTGAACACAAGCAATAAAGATCTACATCTTAGAATTTAGGAATTTACCAATTCTTGAATCAAAATGTTGATGTAGCTTCAAGAACAAGCACAATGTGTGTAGATCTTTCACAATTGGAGATGAACAACCAAAGAAAAGAGAGAAATGTAGGAGGTTTAGTTCAAAATTAGCAAGATTCAATGTGAATCTCACTAATTCTATGAAAATGAACTTTGGGTGAGGGGTTTGGAAAGGGTGAGAAATGAATTTGCAAGCAATTTTTTGGCTCTCCAAGCTTGAGAAATGAGAGAGTAGAGACCTCTATTTATAGGATGGGAGCAAGAGTAGTGGCAATTTGGTCATTTTCTCTTGGTTAATTAACTTGTGTTTAATTGGTATTTAAATGGCATTTAAATGGTAAAAATGGTAAAATGAGGTTTCAGTGGGTTTAATGAAGGTATTAATTTTGGTGAGGTGGAAAATTGGTAAAATGATCAAATAAAAAAGGTGCCAAAATGATGTCAAGTTTCCCTCCTTATATTTTTTGAATTTTCGCCCCAGGGAAATCGATTTCCTTCTTAGGTAAATCGATTTCCTTCTTCAAATTTTCAAAAATTTGCTTTCTTGCACTGTTTTGATTTTTGCGCAATCTTTCACCTGTAAAATATAAACAAAAGAGACAAAACACATATTTTTTGGATTTTGGTTAGTATTAAACAAATAAAAATCTAAAAGTGCTTGATGATTCCCCTCAGAGATAATCACAGTATCAAAGATGGAGCCTCATAATGGTGTTCTTGATTAATGATTAATATGCAATTGATGTATGATTTTTAGGGTCAAATATTGGGGTATAACAGATGCCCCTATTTAAGTTTCTTCGGTTCGGAGATACGATGATTGGAAATCTTCGTTTTGACGAAATTGAAGAGACTTAAATACATAAAGCACAATTTTGATCCTAAAACATAATGCGATGTTTAATGAATGCATATGATGACGATGAAACATGGCAACACTAGGGAGGCAAAGGAACTCCACTGGGGAAAACAAAATGTCTTGCAGGAAGAACTCCACTAGGGAAGACAAGACTCTGTTGGAGAGACGAAACTTTGTTGGGAAAAGAAACTTCACTGGGGAAAGCATTTCGCGCCAGAGAGGTTATAGCATCCTCTTTCACTAGGGATGAGAAAAGGGGGGCATCCTCTTTCACTGGGGATGAGAAGATATGTCACCTTTCACTGGAGAATCAGAATACACATCTTTCATTAACAGAGAACACACCATCATTCCACTGATGATATGAACGCATCGACGTATCACTGACGATAAAAATATAACAACATACACCAACGTTCCACTGAAGGTGAGCTACCAATGTTCCACTGGAGGTAGAAAAGAGATGTATCGCCGTACCATTGACGATAACACATACCAACGTTCCACTGAAGGTATTAAAGGGATGTATCTCCGTACCACTGACAATAACAGATACCAACGTTCCACTGAAGGTATTAAAGAGAAATACATCGATGTACCACTGACGATGAAGATATAATCAATATACACCAACGTTCCACTGAAGATGATCTACCAACGTTCCATTGGAGGTAGAAAAGAGATGTATCACCGTACCACTGACGATAACAGATACCAACGT
The DNA here is from genome assembly GCF_029867415.1 of Vicia villosa. Lineage (NCBI taxonomy): Eukaryota > Viridiplantae > Streptophyta > Magnoliopsida > Fabales > Fabaceae > Vicia > Vicia villosa. Next base: position 93,181,958 of record NC_081183.1, on the reverse strand, counting down.
TCCACTGAAGGTATTAAAGAGATGTATCGTCGTACCACTGACGATAACAGATACCAACGTTCCACTGAAGGTATTAAAGAGAAATACATCGACGTACCACTAACGATGAAGATATTATCAATATACACCAACGTTCCACTAAAGGTGATCTACCAACGTTCCACTGGAGGTAGAAAAGATGTATCGCCGTACCACTGACGATGAAGATATAATCAATATACATCAACGTTCCACTGAAGGTGATCTACCAACGTTCTACTGGAGGTAGAAAAGAGATGTACCGTCGTACCACTGACGATAAAACATATACCATCGTTCCACTGATGATATTATGAGATGTACATCGACGTACCACTGACGATGAGGAGCAAACAATAATACCTTTCTTTTCTTATCAAAGGTCGAGGGTGCAAACATAGATGCACAATCTCAACATTCGTCATCCAGCGACCAAAATTCAATCCATGGCCAAATGGAAAGAAGCTGCCAAATAAGACCAGATCAAGTGAGGGAGTAACTCACTAGATTCCTGTTTGTAAGCATCTGAACAGAATAACTGAAACATATTATCCACATAGAAATAAATTCAGTGGTGATTTCAAGGATATTGAGTATTTTCTACCTAAAGACACTCTAAATGGAAGAGGAATCTTATTAACAGTAAACTTCATGATAGCAAATATGAATGCATGGCTGTTTTTGATGCATGTGAATGATGCATATGCTGTCAAAACTTAGCACAAGGATTAACTCAAGAGATAGAGTACATAATCAAGCAATGTCTCAAGCTGAACACTAGAGGTGTCCTCCACAACATGAGCAGAAATTGCTACAAACCTTTGATGGCCTCAGAATAAATGCTACTCTCATTAGGGGAACATTGGAGCTGAGAGAATAAAATAGCTGAGTTCTACATCATATTCGAACCAGGCCAAAAGTACATTAAGTGGAATATATTCTTCCCCTTTTGTATATGAATACATCAACATATCCATTCCTTATAATGCACTCATGAATCAAAACAAAACTTCTTTTATATTTTTTCAAAAAGATTTTGTTGAAATCAATTTTCTCTTTGTTTTAAAAAGTATTATCGACAATAAATGACACTTTGAGAGATATGAAAGAAATAAGATTGCAAATAACGGGCAAAGGCTCAAATTTTTTTAATAGAATGGTAGCTTTCAAAAGGCAAGACCCCATAGATGATTACAAAGTTTGGAAAGTGGTTATTTTGTGGAAAAGGTACATTGAAATGTAATGACCCCATCCTCTCTCTCAACTTGGAATTCCTGAGCAAAGGCTTCCGTTGAAATGTGTTGAACTTCTTCATGATAAATAGATGACTGCTGATGATCAAGTCTTGTCTGATGTAGTTACTTGCCACAAATCCCTAACTTTTGCCTAGACCGCCCTTTCGAGTTTTCACTCCACCGGGTATTTTATTCTGTTTATGTCTCTAATTTTTGCCTGGACCGCCCTTTCGGGTTTTCAATCCACCGAGACGCTCTTTTTTGCCAAAGCCGCCCTTTCGGGTTTTCAACTTAGCGAGCTATTCTTTTAATATTTTTAGGCAAAGTATTTCTTGACTACATCAGCATTCACGGGACGTGGGAGCTCTTCTCCATCCATAGTTGCAAGAATTAATGCACCGCCAAAGAAGGCTTTCTTAACAACACATGGTCCTTCAAAATTAGGAGTCCACTTGCCCCTTGAATCGGAGGTGAAAGACAAGATCCTTTTGAGCACGAGGTCGCCTTCTCTGAATACACGAGGTCGAACCTTCTTATCAAAACCTTTCTTCATTCTTTTCTGGTATAACTGACCATGGCATAAAGCCGTCATTCTCTTTTCTTCTATCAAATTCAATTGATCAAACCTGCTCTGACACCACTCAGCCTCAGATAACTTGGTTTCCATTAAAATTCTCAACGATGGAATCTCAACCTCAATAGGGAGCACTGCTTCCATACCATAAACCAAAGAAAAGGGAGTTGCCCCTGTTGAAGCATGAACAGATGTACGGTACCCATGCAAAGCAAATGGGAGCATCTCATTTCAGTCCTTGCATGCAACAACCATCTTTTGCATAATCTTCTTAATATTCTTATTGGCTGCTTCAACAGATCCATTCATCTTTGTCCTATAAGGCGAAGAGTTGTGATGTTCAATTTTGAAATTTTCACACAGTTCTCTCATCATACTGTTATTCAGATTCGAGCCATTATCAGTGATGATCTTACTCGGTACACCATATCTGCAGATGATGTTGTTCTTGATAAATCTAACCACAACTTGCTTTGTCACATTAGCATATGAAGCAACTTCTACCCACTTGGTAAAATAATCAATTGTTACCAGGATGAATCGATGTCCATTCGAAGCATTGGGTTCAATCATACCAATCATATCAATACCCCACATAGAGAAAGGCCATGGAGACGAAATAACATTGAGAAGTGTCGAAGGCACATGAATCTTGTCAGCGTACACTTGACACTTGTGACACTTCTTTACAAACTTGTAGCAATCAGATTCCATTGTCAGCCAATAGTAACCTGCTCTAAGCATCTTTTTAGCCATCGAATGTCCATTGGCATGGGTACCAAAAGAACCTTCATGAATTTCATGCATTAACATGTCTGCTTCGTGTCTATCCATGCATCTGAGCAAAACCATGTTAAAATTTCTCTTATACAAAACATCTGCATTGATGAAGAAACCGCGAGCCAATCTCCTCAAAGTTTTCTTATCCTTATTTGATGCCCCAAGTGGGTACTCTTGGGTCTGAAGAAAATGTTTAATATCGAGGTACCAAGGTTTCTCATCTGCTGATTCCTCAACTGCGAATACATGAGCAAGTCTATCAAGACGCCTGATTGTAATATGAGGTTCCTCATTATGGAAATTCACTTTGTACATGGAAGACAATGTGGCTAAAGCGTCAGCCATCTGATTCTCATCTCGAGGGATGTGGTGGAATTCGACTTTGTTAAAGAATCTCAATAGCCTTCTGGCGTAATCTTTGTAAGGGATCAAGCCAGGATGACGAGTTTCCCATTCTCCTTTAATCTGATTAATCACAAGCGCAGAATCTCCATAAACATAAAGAATCTTAATTCTCATATTAATGGCCTCTTCAAGTCCCATGATGCAAGCTTCATACTCAGCAATATTATTTGTACAATCAAAACATATCCTTGCAGTGAAAGGAACATGTGAACCTTGCGGAGTGACAATAATGGCACCAATACCATGGCCATGAACATTAGAAGCTCCATCAAAAATTAAACCCCATTTGGATCCAGGATCTGGCCCTTCTTCTGGCAACGGCTCATCCCAATCTTGAGCTCTCAAATACATTATATCTTCATCCGGGAAGTCCATTCTGATAGATTGATGATCATCAATTGGTTGGTGAGCGAGGTACTCGGATAACACACTTCCTTTCACAGCTTTTTGATCTCGGTATTCAATATCATATTCTGATAACAACATTTGCCAGCGAGCAATCCTTCCGGTTAACGCAGATTTTTCAATTATGTACTTAATCGGATCCATTTTGGAAATCAATAGGGTGGTGTGATTCAACATATACTGTCTCAGTCGGCGAGCAGCCCACACCAAAGCACAACAAGTTTTCTCAAGCAGCGAGTATCTTGTTTCGCACTCGGTAAACTTTTTGCTAAGGTAGTATATTGCATACTCTTTTCGACCAGACTCGTCATGCTGACCCAACACACATCCCATTGAATTCTCAAGTACTGTGAGGTACATAATCAAAGGTCTTCCCTTAACTGGAGGGAGCAAAATGAGAGGTACAAGCAAATATTCTTTGATGTTGTCAAAAGCTTTTTGACAATCTTCATTCCACACACATCCCTGATTTTTCTTTAATAGCTTGAAGATTGGCTCACATGTAGTAGTCATATTGGAAATGAACCTGGAGATATAATTCAATCGTCCGAGGAAACCTCGCACTTGTTTCTCAGTCTTTGGTGCTGGCATTTCTTGAATTGCCTTGACTTTATCAGGATCCACTTCAATTCCCTTCTGACTGACAATGAAACCCAATAATTTTCCAGAACGGACACCAAAAGTGCATTTGTTTGGATATAAGCGGAGATGATACTTTCTCAAACGCTGAAACAATTTTAAAAGATCTTCCATGTGCCCTTCCTCTGACTGGGACTTTGCGATCATGTCGTCCACATAAACCTCAATTTCTTTATGCATCATATCATGGAAAAGAGTAGTCATGGCCCTCTGATACGTCGCACCAGCATTCTTTAACCCAAAAGGCATCACTTTGTAGCAGAATGTTCCCCATGGCGTAATAAAGGTTGTCTTTTCCATGTCTTCAGATGCCATCTTAATCTGGTTGTATCCTGAAAAACCATCCATGAAGGAGAAAACCTCAAACTTTGCCGTGCTATCTACCAACATATCAATGTGAGGTAGAGGAAAATCATCTTTTGGACTGGCTTTATTCAAATCTCTATAATCAACACACATGCGAACTTTTCCGTCTTTCTTCGGAACATGCACAATATTGGCAATCCATTGAGGATATACAGAAGTGACAAGGAAACCTGCGTCAATCTGCTTCAAGACCTCATTCTTAATCTTCTCCGCCATATCGGGATGACTCCTTCTTAGCTTTTGCTTGACAGGAGGACATTCTGGTTTCAACGGCAAACGATGCTCCACAATATCTGTGTCCAACCCAGGCATGTCTTGGTAGGACCATGCAAAAATGTCAACATACTCTTTAAGAAGCTCTACCATCCTCTTCTTAACATCTTGACCAAGCAGTGCCCCAATCTTGACTTCCTTTTTATCCTCTTCAGAACCCAAGTTGATGACTTCTAATGGATCTTTATATGGTTGAATGGTGTCTTCCTCGTGCTCAAGCAGTCGAGAAATCTCATCAGGAATACATTCATCACTCTCTTCTTCCGCCTCATACACAGGACACTCAAAGTTAAGAGAGGGTGCAGGGTCATTACTTTCAACGGTTTTATTGATTAATCTGCACAAGTGATTATTATTTCAGGAAAAGGAAAGGTATATGCAAACATGTAATTGTGCAAATTATGGCAAATGAAAACATTTTTTTAAGGTTTTTTGTGTTACCACTTTCCAGAAAAAGCGAAAAAGATAAAAAGCATGTATATGCAGAAACAAAATGACTTTTATTGATGATTTTAATGTTTAAAACGAACAGGAAAAAGCCCCAACAACTTGACTTTCATCTTGGGCAGAATGAAAGGATTTTTCTTTTTGAAAAAATAAAAGCAAATTACTTTGAAGCATGAGTACACTCAGGAATGCCAATGGTGATCCAATTCTTAATCATCTTTCCATGGGTCACAAAGCTTGGCACTTTTGGCTCTGATTTGTCTTCAATAATAGCGTCTACCTCTGGAGGAGTTGGATGTAGGAATCCAGCACTATGGAATATCTCCTGATAAGGACGAAAAGCAGACTCAAACTTCATCACAAACTTGTCTGAGGCAGAAAATCCCAGACCAGCTCTAGTTCTCTTGCAGACTCACCACTTGTCCCCAGACTCCTGAATGTCCATTCTGAACCACCAGCTGAGCGTCTTTGAAGGAGGCAATGGAAGCTTCATCCTTTTCGAATTCATCATTAACAGACAGGGCTTGGAATGCAGTTCCAATGACTACTTCATCAGCCTCTATGGTACGGAAAGAAGAGAAATGACTAATCAACAAAGCTTGTTCTCCATTCACAACGACCATTTTTCCATCTTTCACAAATTTCAACTTCTGGTGAAGAGTTGAGGTAACGGCCCCAGCTTCGTGGATCCACGGGCGTCCCAATAGGCAACTGTATGCAGGAAAGATGTCCACATCATACTTGTATTGCTTCACAAACGCCTCAGCTAAGTCATTAAAAGTGCGAATATGGGTGCTATCAAGGCCCATATACCACTTAGAAGCAGCTCAAGTCAAACTGTCTTGGAAATAGTGAATCAACAGACGTTGATCATCAGTGTGAGTGGACATCTTCCTTACATACATCACTAGATGTGCCTGAGGACAGGAATTTCCTTTATACTTCTCAAATTCAGGCAACTTGAACTTAGCAGGTACTTTCACATTGGGAACAAGGAAAAGATCATGCACGTTCTTTCCAAACAGTTCTTTCCCACGGAGAGCTTTCATTTCTTTCTGCAGTTCTTCAAACTGATCTTGGAAACCATCCATTCTGTCTTGAATTTCACTTGGAGCAGCATCATAAATGGGCTATGGGATAAAAGGACCAGTATGAACAATAGGAGATGTGTTGACCATAACAGAAGTCAACAGACGAGTCATCTCAGGAACAGACAGATAACCTTCAGGCATACCCTAGGGATATCCATTAGGCATACGTTGCTGAGTAGCACCAACAGGAACAACAGGAATTGTTGTAGTAGCGATTTCATAAATCACAGTGGCCTGACCCTGAGCTTGGGCATTGGGAGGAGGAACCTGATTCTGATTCTGATTCTAAGTAGCCATCAATGTCTCAGCTAGAGCAGTGAGACGATCCACACCAGATCTCAAAGTAACAACCTCTTCACGTAGCTCACGATTATCTTGTTCAAGACCTTCCATTTTCTTTTTGCAGTTAGCTCGAGTGTTATACCGGTGAGACAGCTTGATTCAATTCTGTATCAAGAACACTGAATAAGACCTCGGGAATACTCTCGAAAGCAAGACCAAAATGCAGAATGATGCATGAAATGCAATGCAAATGATTTTTATTTTGGTCTTCAAGGAACTTTAAGACATTAATTGTAAACATTAGCAAAAACAACATAAAACATAACAATATTCTTTCATTAGTAATGGGAAAGCTTACAAAAGGATTCAAAGATCCAAAATTACAAAACAAAAGAAAAGCTAAAAACTAGAAGGGAACACTTCGGACGAAGATCCAACTCCTCTCTGCAGCTTCCTACGGAGCTTCTCCAACTCATCTTCATAAAAGGCCTTCAAATGAGCATTCTCGACCATCAACTTATCAGCAACTTCCTTCCATGCAACTGAATCTTCATGACTACTAGAGGAAAATAAATCCTCTTGCTGTCTCTTTCGCTTTTCTCCATGTTGTTGAAGTAACTCTTCTTGACGACGAATCTGATCATCCTTTTCAATCAACCAACCATCTTAGATATCAAGCATTTCATCTTTTTCTTTCAAATGTATCTTCAACTCTTTATTCTCCATTTCTGAAGCATGAAACTTCTCCTCCCAAGCATCTCTTTCCATTCTCATCTAAGCCACGAGCTCTAAGTGTTCCTCACTACTCTCGATGGGAATAGTGGAAGACAGAGGTGGAGTAATTAGTAGAGAAGGCTCCTCGAGTAAATAAGGCATCTGAAACGTGTGAGCTCTAGCTTGAACCCAATCAGTATAGTCTTTGAGAGCAACACATTGTTTATTTCTCAAATGTCTCATCCTATCAATATGGTGCCAAGCACGCACAAACCGATTTCTCATATCCGAATTTCCATCTTGATTAAGATAGAAGATTCCTGACACCAAAATACTAGAAGGTCGCTCCTTCATGGGGTAACAAAATTGATGCCTTGCAAGAATGGGGTTGTAGGTAATTCCTCCTTGTATACCAAGAAGAGGTACATTAGGGAATTCTCCACAACTATCAATAATCTCACCAATGTCATAAGCAGGATTATACCAATGGATATTCCCATCAGTAAGAGGCATGATCTTCTGAGACCATGAGAGACCATCAGGATTGCTCAAGAAATTCTTAGCCTGAGGTAAGTGCGAAATAAACCACTTATAGAGTAAAGGAGTGCAACAGTTGATAAGTCCACCTTTCTTATCAGTCCTATAGTGAATGGAATGATAAGTATCCCCAAGCAAAGTAGGCACGGGATTCCCAATCGTGAAGATCCGAATAGCATTAACATCGACAAAATTGTCAATGTTGGGAAAGAGTACCAAACCATAGATGAGCAAGGCCAGAAATGTCTCAAAAGCAATCATACTTCCTTTACTAGCCAACATAGAAGCCTTTCCAATCAAGAACTTAGAAGTCAACCCCCAAATTCCTCCTTTTTTGGTCATGTTTGCTTTCACATCTGATATCTTCAAATGAAGAAGCTCTGCTATCTCATCAACCTGAGGCTCTTTCTCCAGACAACTAAACGGTATATCATTCGTAACTGTCAAACCAATCCAATAAGAATACTCCTCCAAAGTGGGCATAAGCTGATAATCAGGAAAGGTGAAACAATGATAAACCGGGTCATAAAACTGCACAAGAGTCTCAGGAATCCCCTTTTCCACTTTGGTCTTCAAGATAGAGATCAATTTCCCATAACAGTTTTTGAAGTTGTCAAGATTAGGAACCAAAGTTCCTAGCTCTTTCAATTCCTTTGCACTTGAATTCCTGAAAGTGTACTTCTTGATGCTTCTCTTTTGATCCATGGTACCTGTGATGTTTACAAACAAAGTCTCTAAGTTCCTTGAAAACCAATTGTGAAGGACATTTTATGAATGCATGAATGCATGGTTTATGCATCAAGAGCACACAAGATCACATCAAATCACACAAGAACACAATCAAGAGCACACAAGAACACAATCAAGAGCACACAAGATCACAATCAAGAGCACACAAGATCACATCAAATCACACAAAATCACACAGTCCAGGTTCTTCGGTTCGACGTCACGAGCATGGAGCCATGAGTCTACCCCTCCCACAAGGCGTGATCTAGGGAATTTTGTACCTGCCAATCGGGTTCTACAAAGGTTTCCAGAGTTTTCAATCTTCCATCGGATATTACCGGCACGCACAATTGCTCATTGGCGCCAATAATATGCCTAAAAAGACCTCGTCTGAGCATAGTATCGCATGAAAACAAGCTCAAATTGGTACTTGATCTTGTTTCTGCACTACATCCTAAAATGGCTTAGATTGGTTTAAAGGGTTCTAGGCCATTCAGCTTCTACGGACACTCACTATTGAAAGTAATATCGTTATCACGATGGTTCGTAACAACCTCTACTACCTTCCATGAGGCCTCCACTGATTGGGGTTCCACCATATGACGCTCATGGTAAGGATTGCTCCTGACATGCGACTATTGGTCTTACCACCTCCTATCTCAAGTTACTCACCAAAGTTCGGGTTAGAATTTTGTCTCATCACAGAGGAACCATCGAGCACCAAAAAGAAAAAAAGTAAATAAACACACAAAACACACAACAATATATACAGATAAACACACAGATAATTAAAAATAGGCTTAACACACTTAAACCTGGATCCCCAGCAGAGTCGCCTTTTTTCTGTAGCGGGGAAAATCTGAGATCGAAGCCATTAATTGACTCGACTAAATATTCCGTTTGAAATCGCCACCGCGCTTTATTGTTTCCAAAGGAAAAGGGAAAAGAACGTAAAACCCAAAGTGTTGTTTTTAAAACAAGAAAGAGATCTCAGGTTCAGGTGTTGATTATACAAGGGGAAGGTTTTAAGCACCCCTAATATCTGTGGTACTCCACAGGAACCTTTTTGAAAATCTGTGTCGTGTGTGCTAAAAAAAGGGGTTGTTTTATTTTCAAAATAAGCTTGGCAAAGCGTTAAGCTTTGTGCCTACATACCTCCTCCGTGCAATGGAGAAGTCAGAGCTAATGTAGTTCCGCTTAAAAGGGAAAACATTTTAAAAACGAATAAACACTTTATCATCGTCGGAGAGAAATACTCAGCCATTGATCTTGAGCATGAGAACAAATGATGGTGAGTGAAGGATGTTCTCGGATTTAAATTCAATGGAACTTTATCAGAAGCTTGATAAAATCATAGCGACTACACGATAAATTTCCATAAGTCTTAAATCAACCGCATACAATTCTCTTCCATATTTGATCTTTTTTTTATTCGGGACACGAAATATTGCGCTATGTTAAGCAGATCGCCAAGTGATTTATGTAGAAATCACCCTACAACGAGGTCGGTCAAAACTTTATGTGCTAATGCATGCGAGAGAAGCGATATGTAGATCACTCTCTGAAAGCAATACCGTACGAAAAGAAAAAAGGTAGCGATCTAGTCTTTACCAAGAATCCATAGAATTCTCAAGGTGTTAAGACTTTCATCGATCAAAAGAAAAAAAAGGAGAAAGGAGAAGAAGAATAAAATGCATAAAAAATAATCAACTCACACTATCATTAATATCATTCATCTAATATTATGGATTTGGTCATTTCAAACCTATCAACATCCTAGATCCAATGATATTAATGAAGTGGAGGAAGAAGGAAGCCAAAACAAGCATAAAAAAGGCAAAAAACACATTCTGTCCCAGGGGAAATCGATTTGCCTAAGGAGGAAATCGATTTCCTTAGTGCAGGTTTTCAAATCTTGCGCAGAAAGGAAATCGATTTACTCAGTGCAGTTTTCAAAAAAAACAGCATTACACACTATAAAACTCAATTTAGACAAACATACAAACACCTTATGATCACATATCCATTGGAGCACGAATTTTCCACCAAATCACCATCAAATAGGACCAATATAGCATCAAAGATGCATTGAACACAAGCAACAAAGATCTACATCTTAGAATTTAGGAATTTACCAATTCTTGAATCAAAATGTTGATGTAGCTTCAAGAACAAGCACAAAGTGTGTAGATCTTTCACAATTGGAGATGAACAACCAAAGAAAAGAGAGAAATGTAGGAGGTTTAGTTCAAAATTAGTAAGATTCAATGTGAATCTCACTAATTCTATGAAAATGAACTTTGGGTGAGGGTTTTGGAAAGGGTGAGAAATGAATTTGCAAGCAATTTTTTGGCTCTCCAAGCTTGAGAAATGAGAGAGTAGAGACCTTTATTTATAGGATGGTAGCAAGAGTAGTGGCAATTTGGTCATTTGCTCTTGGTTAATTAACTTGTGTTTAATTGGTATTTAAATGGCATTTAAATGGTAAAAATGGTAAAATGAGGTTTAAGTGGGTTTAATGAAGGTATTAATTTTGGTGAGGTGGAAAATTGGTAAAATGATCAAATAAAAAAGGTGTCAAAATGATGTCAAGCTTCCCTCCTTATATTTTTTGAATTTTCGCCCCAGGGAAACCGATTTCCTTCTTCAAATTTTCAAAAATTTGTTTTCTTGCACTGTTTTGATTTTTGCGCGATCTTTCACCTGTAAAATATAAACAAAAGAGACAAAACACATATTTTTTGGATTTTGGTTAGTATTAAACAAATAAAAATCTAAAAGTGCTTGATGATTCCCCTCAGAGATAATCACAGTATCAAAGATAGAGCCTCACAATGGTGTTCTTGATTAATGATTAATATGCAATTGATGTATGATTTTTAGGGTCAAAAATTGGGGTATGACAGTAGGCATCAGGTCGCGAGGCCTGAACGAGCACAATTTTGTAAATATTTATTCTTTTCCCCGAATTTTTCTTTCCTTCTTCTTGCATGCATTTTCCCTTCTAGCACTAGGCTTTTAGCATTAGATAACACACCCTTAGATTAGAAGCAAGCATAAGTTGATCCTGTGGAGTACCACAGACGTGAGGGGTGCTAATACCTTCCCCTTGCATAACCGACATCCTTACCCGATCTCGGGTCGTAAGGCCTTTTTCTTATCCTTTCTTCCTTTTGGGTTTTCTAGATATTTTCCCTTCTCTTCAAAGATAAATAAAGTTCGATGGCAACTCTGTTTTTTCCGAGCCAGTAGTTTGTTTTTTTTTTTCGCGAGGGTGCGACAATAGTATGTTAGGTTTGGGGTTTTTTGAAAAATGTAGAACAATTATTGGATTATGATAAAATTGGATGAATTGGAATGATGCTTGATGTTAATGGGATCCCTAAATATGTTAGAAAGATGTTAGGATGTTTGAATTGGGACTATATTGGTGATTTAATGATGTTGGAACGATTTGGGTTGTAATTGGAATGGAGAAGTGCGGTTAAAAATTGATATTTTTGGTTTTGTGCATGCTGTAACCGAGTAGCAGCCCTGCTGTAACTGATTACCGCGTGGAAAAATGAATAATCTGGGCAATTTTGAGTATTGTAACCGATTACCCACCATGTTGTAACCAGTTACAGGCGCATTTTGAAAATAGCAAATACATTGACGTAAAGGCGTAACCGAATAGCGCCCATGCTGTAACCAATTACACCTGATGCATTTTAAGAAATTATTTTGAAAATTCATATCTTTCAAACCGTATATCTGTTTTAAGCGCCGTTTTGAGTGTTGTGTCACTAATTAAATATTTTATATAATAAAATGGTGTTTTGGGCTGTAGCTCGGTTTTATTTTTAAAACCCGATTTTATTTTATGGTGGTGAGTTGTATGTTACATGTTTAAATGTTAAGTGTAACAATAAGGTGGAATTGTGGCAATGTAATTGCTTTGTGGATGTTGTATTAGGATTTTGATTATGCATAATGTAATTTCTGAATGGTGTTAAAATATAAATGCATTATTTTGGTGTTGCTTCAGTGAGTTGAAATATGATAATGATTATTCATATTAATTGGTGTTGATGACTAGCATGCTTAAGGTGGTGCATGCATTCATAATCATATTTGTGGCTGTATCCTGGTGGTGTTGGATCAGCGGTAGCTAATTCCCATTGTATGGAATTCGTGAGTGGAAGTAGCCATATCCTGTTGGTGGTGGATCGGTGAGATGGGTTAATCCCTTGATTGGTACCACATGCATAAGAGTTGTTGCATTTGCATATATGTTGATATAACATGATTGGGGGTTGTCTAGTGTTATATCAGTTTGTTGTGATTTATGATTGAGTTGTTTGGATAACTGTTTAAGAACAATTTTTCGAAATCTAATTAAATTGCAGTTGGGTGAATGATCTATTTATGACATTTTATCATTATGAGCTTATAATATAGTTTAAATGTGATTTATCTCACCCTTACTATTGACCATTTTCAGATTAAGGAGTTGTGACTCGTGCTTGGTGAGGATAGCTCGTAAAGTTATTTCGTTTAGTTCGGTTGGGTCGGTGTCATGCTCTGGTCTTGTAACACTGGGGAACGTTTACTTAGAATTGTTGATGAACTATTATCTCTTTTGTTGGAATAAAGTTTTGGTTGGTTTTGAGTCAGTGATTTCTTAGTGTTGAATACCGATGTTTTATGTTATTCACGTTATGAAGTAATTCCGCTGTATTAACATGTTTGCTGAATAATATGGTTTGATGTTCCTCATAAGGCATGACATGATTAAAGGTTTTAAATATTTTTGGAGTTGTAATTCCCTTGTACATGTTTTACTCTAAATTTAATTAATATTCCGCGAGGATTTAGAAGGGTGTTACAATAGTGATATCAGAGCATAATTGGTTTTTGTGGCCAGAGTCTTATTGTCATTATTCCTTTGTATACGACTAGTGTAAGGTTGACACTTTCGATACTTTTGTTGAAATGGAGATTGTTTTGTAATTAGCAGAACAATGGCTGGAAGAGGTGGAAGGAATGATGATGCTATTGTCAAGGCTCTAGGTATGGTTGCTGGTGTGCTGGGAGGGAATGTAACACCCCAAATCTACCCCAAACATTTATGCGGAAAAATCAGAGTATAAAAATTCTCAACAGAATCAGGATGTCACACATTCAACATAAACATAAACCTGTCATGCTTTTTAAACTAATACATAACACTATCAGGATTGGAGTGAACAAAACTCATAACATATACCTCTACTTTTGAATAACATAGTATTCAAAGCATAACCCAAACTTAGGTTCAACATGCAACAGATTCACAATGATTCAACAATTAAGACATAACATCTTTTGAATCATAAAAAGAAACAATACAAACAAATCCTCAAATACATCATAAGGTTCAATAAGCAAATAACAACATCAAGCAAGTGTTCATTTCCCCCCGAGTGCTACGTATCAGAGCAATGACACCCAAAACTCGACTATAAGCGGAAACAGCTACTCATCTGGATTACCTGCACGTTACCCACGTGGAGGCAACATTCAAACAGAAAGGGTGAGATATCAAACTATATAAATAGGATTATGATAAATCATATATTAGGTAAGGAATATAAATGAATCACCATTTCACGCAACATCAACATAAACAACACAAAGAACATCATTAAAGAATAGTCTTGATATCAACACATCGACATCTTCAACAAATCAACACATAAGCATCACAATGCATAGACAACAACTTCAACCAACAACAACTAACAAAGACTCGAATGCGACTCAACTATGCATATGCATGTGTTACCATTGGAGTAAAACTCCCAACTTAGAACATTGTCAGTAATTCCGAGGCATAAGGCAAAGCCTTCAACACGGTCACATATCAACATCACACCGTTCAACTTTATGTTATGTTATGCTATGCGGCAACATACAACGACCACGATTCGACAACGAAATAACAATATTACAACAACGGTCACATATCAACAATCACACCGTTCAACTTTAGCCAAAGGCTCACAACACAATCTTAGCAACGAGATTATCACCTTCATAGCAACATATATACAATATCAAGATTCACTAGGATTCACACCTTAAGGCTACCCACAGAACAAATACAAAAAAAAAATAATATCGATAATCACAATATTCATTGCAACACAAATATTTAATTTAAAACTACAACTTTTAGTCAAATACATAAAGGATTGTAATTCGTCGATATATCGAATAAAACAACCAACTCCTAAGTATTATCTCAATTAACTAAATATGATATTAACTATTATCCAACATGTTTTCAACAAAATAAATTAACCACACTTATCTACTAATTAAACTTAATTACATATAAATTTTTATTAAATTCCGGATAATTAATTATACCGCTTAATTCTGCTATTTCGATCAAACGAAATTGTTTTAAATTACATTATTCTATAATTGCTACTGTTTCATGAACTTCATATTTTATTAGTTAGGCTCAATAGTGTTGATATATGTCACTCTAAAAAAATACAATGACAGAAACACACTTCTACATTATATGGTTATTGTTTGTTGATTTCAATTCAATTTCAATCTCTAACAAACCCACACCATACCATATTCAATCTTAGATACTAATTTCAATAGTAAACAGAGTTTTGAAAATTAAATTATATATTTTCATTCTAACTATGTTCCAATTCTATTTATATTATTCTAAAATATTATCCTCCCATAAATGTGTGTTTCTAACCCATAGTATAACTATTATGCTCCATTATATTTATTTAAAAAGTAATGGTATATGGAACCTGGAAAGAAACCAAAAAAAAGCATATAGTTATTGTGGACCTCCGTTTTTTTAATCCGGGCCATACCTCTGATCTGTAGAGATACGTGAACTGACTCTTTTTTATCGCTTAATGCTTTCGAATTTTGAAAATTCACAGAGTCGCCACCGACCTTTTATTTTATCCAATTAAGGAAAGGTTTATAAAAGAAACAGAAAAAAGACCTTTAAGACATTCTGGGTAAGGGGGTAGGTTATACAAAGGGAAGGTGTTAGCACCCTTTGTATCCATGGTTATCCATGGGCTCTTAAGTTTGCTTAGCTCACTTGTTTTTCGATCACTTCTCAATTGCTCTGAAATTGCTCATATGTGGTTTCAAATACTTTTGTAAATTGAATTTTGTAATGATCCGTGTGTGGATGTATACAAAATGCTTGTTTATCTTTCGAAAGATGTTTTGAAAAGAACGTTAACTTTGTAATAATCCGTGTTTGGATGTATACAAAGTATTGTCTTTTTGTTTTGAAAAAAACAACAGTGTATGAGAATTTTGTTTGTTTTGATTTGAGCAAGCAAACTAGGAGGTCTACCCTGAGTTGTAAGGTCTTTATCCTATTTCCTTTAAAAATCTATCCTTTCACCGGATATAAACGCAAGGTTCGATTTTGTACTCAAAACAGTGGAATTTTGACTTTGATTTTGAAAGAATGAGAAAGGATTACCTTAAGAGGTGCAAGTGTGATTGTGATTGGATTCAGATATTTTATCTTTGAAGTTAGTGATCTAACGGTTCAGTTTTATCTTTGACATACACGCAGTTTATATTTGCTGGAAATTAAAATGCGGAAATGTAAAGTGCGGAAAGTAAATCTACGCTATTACATCGATTTTGCAGGAAATGTAAACTAGCCTATTTACATGAATTTGACATCCTATACATTTATCTAGGAATTTAAATTGCAAGAAAAATAAAAGGCATGTTTTTGGATTTTTTATGATTGATTTTAATTATAATTAATGCATGATTAATTAAATTAAAATGAAGAAAAAAGATGAAAATAGATTTAAACCTAGAAATTAAGTTTAAAATATGTACAAAATATTTGTCAATTAATTTTAAAACAAAACTAATTTTTTTGGAATTTTTGAAATTGATTTGAAAATTGATTAAGCTAATTAATACATAATTATACAAATAATTATACAAATAATTAAAACTTAAAGAGAAAATTATTCAAAATATGTACAAAATTAGTTTATACTATACAAACAATATTTCACATAAAGAACAATTTTTTTTATGATTTTTTGATTGGTTAGAATAATTAAAAAGCAAATATATAAATATATACTAATTAATTATGCAAAATATTGAAATTTTGAAGAAAAATAAAATATTTTTATTTCAGAAAATAATATATTATTTTAGAAGTCTAAAAATATTTTTTGTGTATTTTTTGGATTTTTTAAACTATTTTTAATTAATTTAGCAAAGAAATTAAAATAAAAAAAGAAAATAAATAAAGCAGTGATCATGTGTGGTTGATCTGAGGGTCTATGGCATGGGGAGTGTGTTTTGGTGCGTTAGATGAAGAATTAATGGAGATCTATGGCCCAGATGCGTGGACACATGGTACACATGCGTGGGAGTGATCACGTGGGATCACAAAGACTTTCAACAAGTCAGTAGGGCCCCACCATGCACATGTGGATAGTAAGACTGGTTGACTGGCGAATGAGAGGCGCCAGAAGTGCCACGCGTGCTGGTCAAGATTTCCAACTTACTATTCATCTTTTTCAACCTTTTACTTATGGATTTAGCTGCGGATTTAGTTGCAACATTACCTGCGGATTTTCTTTGCTTTTTCCATACTTTTAGAAACCTGCAAAAACGTTAGCTCCAAACAATAAAAGCAACCCAGATCCCCTAATTAGGATGCTCTGAGTTCATTGGTGGTATTAGTTTGTTTATTTGGAGCCTCTATCATAGAAAACGAAAGGTTTACATCTTTGAAGCTCAAAAATGGTAGAGCTTCAAAACCACGTTAGAACTTGCATGTAATCATTCAAATCTACTCTATGTTATGCCATGAGTCCATCCAAATGATTAGTTGGTGTTATAGTTAAGCATGCACATGAAAACGAAAGTTACATGGTTATGAACATGAAGATGATCGTGAGCTTATTTAAAGTTGTTTCAATCACATGTTATGAGTCAACCCTTACCTATGATGTTATATAAGAGTAATAGGATGATTATTTTGTATTGATAGTGGCTGGAAATATGAAAACGAAAATTACATAAGTTATGAGATTTTTTGAGAATTTTGTGAAGTTGATGGCTATGCTCTTGCTATATTTTCGTGGGTGTGTTGTTGCTGAAATATTCCACTTCTTTTATAGGCCAAGGGCTGCTTGGAAGTGAAGCTAAGAGCATTGATTGCTTGGTTGAAAGTTTGATTTTTAAATATTAAAAATCCTTGAATATTTGACCAAGTCTTCTTCTCCTTTACTTCTCTTGCCTTGTACCTCATTTGGCTGCAGAAAAATGAAGATTCCTTGGGTGAGTCATGCTTGATTTGTAAGCTACTCTTTATCCATTCATTTTCCTTTTAATTTAATCTTAAAATAAGATAAAATTATGCCAAAAATGGATAAAAAAGGTGTGGGCCTTGTCTTGGTCGTGGGAGGCCCATAATAACATGGCAAAGATGTTTGAACCATGAAAACTTGGCCCCATTTGGAAAAAATGCATTTTTGAGCAATGTTGGTTTTATGCATTTTCCAAAATTTAGCCAACTTCAACAAGGTGTAAATCCCTCAATTTTTGTCATATGAAGGAGATCTTGCACTTTTTGGAAACCTCAAAGAGTCCTCTAACCAATGCCTTTGGTCTCATGTAAAAATGATTTTTGATGCTCCTTGTGTGTCCTTTTGAAAAAAGTGTCTTTTTGTTGACTTTGAAAATGACCTGTAATGTCTTTGGTCATATTTTTCAAATGGTGAATGCAATGACCATGGGATCAATTGCATTTGAAAGATAATTGAATTTCCTTCAAAATGAGCTTTGTTTTGAATTTTTTGGATGAAGGATGAGAGAGTTATGACCAGTCAAAGTTGAGTTGACTTTTTAGGTAAAAACCTTAATTTTGAATCTTAGGGTTTTGTTGATTTTTGATCTTTCCTTGATGAATTATGATCATCCAATGATCAAATGATGAATCCTTTGACAAAATATGGACTTTGACAAAAAAATTTCATTTTTGAATGTCTGTTGACTTTTTTGGTCAAACGGGTCGTCTGTTGACTGTTTTGGTTGCTGACGGTGCGTCTGAGTGAATTGAAGTTTGAAAATTTGTATGATGGTACTTTGAGATATATGGATGTGTATGAAATCCAGTTGAGCTCTCAAAAACTTGTTTCTCCTGTAAAAACAAGAAAACCCTAGTCAGGGACTGTTTATGTAGGAGACAGTTAAGCGTACCTGATTTTTGTGCAGTGTTGAGTCTCTGCTAATTGCGTGATATTCAGAAGACTTCTAGAACAAAAATCTTGGAATTTTGAATTGTGAAAGATTGATTTGATTGATTGTACAAAACACTGAGAATTGTACTGCCAGCAGTTTGGCTGTCAACTGACTGTTCAGGTATTGACATAGCAGTTCGAGTGAAAAATCAACAGTCCAAGTTAATTTTTTTTTTTGTTGTTTTTGTTTTATGTTTTATGTGAAAAATGAAAGTTTATTTACATGACTTGTTAGAAAAACACAGACATAATAAATAACTAATATTTACTGTATGCGGGCACAATTACTGATAATAACCTTGAAAATTATTTAATGCACAGAAAAATGAATATTTGACTGGCAGAAAACACACAAAATATTATCTGAGTAATTAAGCAATATTATGACAAATAGTACAACATTTAATACTGACAGTACAAATATTACATACTATATTGAACAGTACGACGAATAAACGGTACATTTAAGAAATAAGAAATACGGCAAATTTTAAGAATGGCGATTGATAACCCATGCTACAAATAGTAACATGTAGATGATTGGGAGCATAAGCATCCCAGGTCCACAGTGTTCCGGGCTATGTAGACAGAAGAAAGACATGATCACCGTAGCGATGGTGATGACCATAAGACAACATGTTTCCCACCGCTTTGCCATTTTGTCGGGGAAGAAGAAAGGATGGATTATGAAGTAGAAATTTGAGAGATGAATTAGAATTTGATGTGAGATTTTATGGAAGAAAATGGGAGGTATTTATAGAATGGAAAGAAGGATAGAGACGTTGGGGAATGATGTGATTCCGTACAAAAGGAAAATTTGAGTGGAAATAAGATTTGAAAGAAAGTGGAGATAGTGTTGGGAAAAAGAGAGATTTGATTTTTGAAAAAGAGATTTGAAAAGATTTTTGAAAATAATGGAATATAGTACCAAAATTAGTGGGAAACAAAAGATAATAATAATCTACTTGTTACCAGTACAGTCTGAGTTTCCTGATTCTGCGCCTGCAAAAAGATTTAACTCTGTACCAATTGTGTCAGTACTATTTATCTGTAAATAAATAAATAGCATGTGTGAAGTAATAAACAGTATTTGGCGTTTGCGTAAGAAAGAATTCAACTGCAAGCCAACTTACTGTATAAGAAAAATTCTAAAAACTAAGTGTTTCATATATCAGGATATTTGTTGAAATAAAAATCCATGATTATATGAGACTCTTAATTTTCAGATTGGAGTTTTCTTGAAAAATGATGCGGGCAAATTTTGGGGTATAACAGTTGCCCCTATTCAATCTTCTTAAACCTGAAGAGATTGTCTAAAATCTGAAGGTAGAAGATGATTGAATATTTAGATGCCCTGAAAATTTGCACTTACCTTGATCAGAAGAGATGTTGGAAGTTGCATTTGAATGTCGTCTGCGAAATGTTGTTGGCAGATTGAAACATTACCTGAGATGGGCTTTCAGATGCCACCTGGTAAATGTGTTGATGGTTTGTTCATCAGAATGAATCCATTGATTATATCTTGATGAAGGATTTGAAAGTCTTTGTGTTGACTGTTTCGGAACCGTCCAAGGTTACCGCTTTAAGTCTTGGAGGATAATCGTTACGGAACTTGTCCAAAGTTTTTCCGATTTAGATTTTGGAAGTTGATCATTGTGGAACCGTCTGAGGTATCGCTTTAGATCTGCAATGTTAGATCGTTCTGGAACCGTCTGAAGTATCGCTTTAGATCTGTGATGCTAGATCGTTCTGGAACCGTCTGAGGTATCGCTTTAGATCTGTGATGCTAGATCGTTTTGGAACCGTCTGAGGTATCAACTTTAGATCTGTGATGCTAGATCGTTCTGGAACCGTCTGAGGTATCAACTTTAGATCTGTGATGCTAGATCGCTTTGGAACCGTCTGAGGTATCAACTTTAGATCTGTGATGTCTGTTTTTGAGTTGGTAAGTGATCAGAATGAATCTTCAGCTTGATTATATCTGAGAGAACCGTTCATGGAATTCAGGTGAACACTGCATGTGATTGAGAACATCTTTGTTGAAGATATCCGTCTACCTGAAAAATCAAGTTAGTGATATGCAATATGCATGCAATGTAATGTAAATGTGAGATATTCCCGGAGAAATATGCATGGGATGTTGTGTATGAATATGCGTATGAAAATGCGCATGATGCATGATGTATGATGTATGAATATGATTATGAATGTGAATATGTGATGTATGAATGTGAATGTGAATATGAATGTGAATGTGAATATGAATGTGAATGTGTGTATGAATGTGAATGTGTGATGTATGAATGTGAAGTCAAGCTTCTATTTGGGAAAATAAATTTCCGCCAGTCATCTGGATATGACTATATTGTGATCGTTGATGATCTTTTGTCTTGTTTGAGTACCCTTGGCTGGGGAAATTCTTTGAGAATCCTGGTATCCTGTTGAAGGACCTTTGAATATCTCTTGAGAATGAAAGGTAGCTGGAAGTTCTGATGCCCTTTCAAATGGGAATGAGGAAGATGCATAATCCTCCGATGCACTATCTGACCAAGTCCGGGTGCGGGGATCACACCTTCTGAAGATAGTAATCTGGAACAACCCTGCTGGGGGATAAGACTTCTTTTGAAGAGAAACTCTTTTTGAGGAATTTGCTGAGAAATGCGTTTCTCTTGGTGGTTTTCTTCTGATGGGATGATGTCCAGATAATTGGGACATTTCCTGAATGCCATTCCTGTTTTTCCTGGTAAACATCAATCATATTCAAATGCACATGCTCATTCAAAATTATCATTGGGACGCTTACGTATTTAAACAGAAAAAGTGAAAATAGTGATTTTTGAGCCTAAGCTGCATTGATTTTTGAAAATGCGCCATGATAGGCTGGTTAGCACAGGGAGACAACAATCCTAGAAGTAGGAAACTGTCAGAAAGTTTTGGAAAATATTTATGAAGATAAATAGCTATGTGAAAACGATCCAGTCAAGTTTCAACTCTGCTATTGCCAATCTGTCTTCGAGCATCTCATCCCTCACTTGTTGGAAGAAAGTGATTGGACTGATCGGTGTCTTTGAGGTGTTGAATCTTGATGGTGAGTAGGCAGCTGAACGGAACACAGTTGTATGCTTCATTCCCTAACTTTTGCCTAGGCTGCCCTTTCAGGTTTTCAGCCTACCGGGATAGTATTTGTTTAGTCTCTAATTTTTTCCTGGACCGCCCTTTCGGGTTTTCAATCCACCGAGACGCTCATTTTTTTGCCTAAGTTGCCCTTTCAGGTTTTCAACTTAGCGAGCTGTTTTTTTCTTTTAAGAGAAGTATTTTTTGACTATGTCAGCATTCACAGGATGTGGGAAATCCTCGCCATCCATGGTGGTAAGCAACATGGCGCCGCCGGAGAATATTTTCTTGATTATGAATGGTCCCTCGTAGGTGGGAGTCCATTTGCCTCTGGGATCACCTTGTGGTAAGATGATGCGTTTGACAACCAAGCCGCCAGTTTGGTATGCTTGACTTTTGACTTTTTTGTTGAAGGCTTTGATCATACGCTTTTGGTATAGCTGACCATGACAAATAGCTGCGAGCCTTTTCTCATCAATCAAGTTTATCTGGTCCAACCGTGTTTGAATCCAATCGTCTTCGTCTAGATTGGCTTCTTTCATAATCCTTAGGGAAGGAATCTGAATTTCAATTGGAAGAACTGCCTCCATACCATAGACTAAGGAGAATGGAGTTGCCCCTGTTGAAGTACGTGCAGATGTGCGATAACCATGAAGAGCAAAAGGCAACATCTCATGCCAGTCTTTGTAGGTTACTGTCATTTTTTGTATGATTTTCTTGATATTCTTGTTGGCAGCTTCCACCGCGCCGTTCATCTTTGGTCGACATGGAGAAGAATTATGATGTTTGATCTTGAACTGTGTGCAAAGTTCAGTAATCATTCTGTTGTTTAGATTTGTGCCATTGTCCGTGATAATCCGTTCAGGGATGCCGTACCGACAAATGAGATTGTATTTGATAAACCGGGCCACCACATTCTTGGTAACAGAAGCAAATGAAGCTGCTTCTACCCACTTTGTGAAGTAGTCAATAGCGACCAGGATAAAGCGATGTCCGTTGGAGGCAGTAGGTTTGATTTCTCCAATCATATCAATACCCCACATTGCAAAAGGCCAAGGAGCCGTCAGGACGCTTAATGGAACTGGAGGTACATGTACTTTGTCAGCGTATATCTGGCATTTGTGACATGTTCGGGAGTGATGATGGCAGTCTGTTTCCATGGTAGACCAGTAATAACCTGCTCTCAGGATCTTTTTAGCCATTGTATGTCCACTGGAATGAGTACCGAAGGCACCATTGTGTATTTCTTCCATGATCTGTTCTGCTTCCTTCTTGTTTACACAGCGAAGTAAAGTCGAGTCATGGTTGCGTTTGTATAGGGTTCCATTGCTTAGAAAGAATTTGGCAGCAAATCTCCTTAGAAACTTTCTGTCGTTAATGGATGCCCCTTCAGGGTACTCCTGAGCTTCGAGATATCTTTTTACTTCATGGAACCATGGTTTTTCCTCGGTTCCCTCGGTATTGATCTCATTGCAATAGGATGGTTCATCTTGCCTGTAAATGGTGATCATAGGCGCCTCGTTGTCCCACCTGACTTTGAACATGGATGACATGGTAGCTAAAGCATCAGCTAGTTGATTTTCCTCGCGTGGGATGTGTTCGAAAGTGATTTCCTCGAAGTAAGGAATCAAACTCAGCACATATTCTTTGTAAGGAATTAGATTCGGGTGTGTTATACCCCAAAATTTGCCCGCATCATTTTTTAAGAAAACTCCAATCTGAAAATTAAGAGTCTCATATAATCATGGATTTTTATTTCAACAAATATCCTGACATATGAAATACTTAGTTTTTAGAATTTTTCTTATACAGTAATTTGGCTTGCAGTTGAATTTATTCTTACGCAAACGCCAAATGCTGTTTATTACTTCACACATGCTATTTATTTATTTACAGATAAATAGTACTGACACAATTGGTACAGAGTTAAATCTTTTTGCAGGCGCAGAATCAGGAAACTCAGACTGTACTGGTAACAAGTAGATTATTATTATCTTTTGTTTCCCACTAATTTTTGTACTATATTCCATTATTTTCAAAAAATCTTTTCAAATCTCTTTTTCAAAAATCAAATCTCTCTTTTTCCCAACACTATCTCCACTTTCTTTCAAATCTTATTTCCACTCAAATTTTCCTTTTGTACGGAATCACATCATTCCCCAACGTCTCTATCCTTCTTTCCACTCTATAAATACCTCCCATTTTCTTCCATAAAATCTCACATCAAATTCTAATTCATCTCTCAAATTTCTACTTCATAATCCATCCTTTCTTCTTCCCTGACAAGAATGGCAAAGTGGATAGAGACACTATCTCTTACAGTCATCACCATTGCTACGGTGATCAGGTCTTTCTTCTGTCTACATAGCCCGGAACACTGTGGACCTGGGATGCTTATGCTCCCAATCATCTACATGTTACTATTTGTAGCATGGGTTATCAATCGTCATTCTTAAAATTTTCCGTATTTCTTATTTCTTAAATGTACCGTTTATCTGTCGTACTGTTCAATATAGTATGTAATATTTGTACTGTCAGTATTAAATGTTGTACTATTTGTCATAATATTGCTTAATTACTCAGATAATATTTTATGTGTTTTCTGCCAGTCAAATATTCATTTTTCTGTGTATTAAATGATTTTCAGGGTTATATCGGTAATTTTGCCCGCATACAGTAAATATTAGTTATTTATTATGTCTGTGTTTTTCTAACAAGTCATGTAAAACTTTCATTTTTCACATAAAACATAAAACAAAAACAACAAAAAAAGAAAATTAACTTTGACTGTTGATTTTTCACTATAACTGCTACGTCAATTTCTGAACAGTCAGTCGACAGCCAAACTGCTGGCAGTACAATTCTTAGTGTTTTGTACCATCAATCAAATCAATCTTTCACAATTCAAAATTCCAAGATTTTTGTTCTAGAAGTCTTCTGAATATCACGCGATTAGCAGAGACTCAACACTGCACAAAAATCAGGTACGCTTAACTGTCTCCTACATAAATAGTCCCTGACTAGGGTTTTCTTGTTTTTACAGGAGAAACAAGTTTTTGAGAGCTCAAATGGATTTCATACACATCCATATATCTCAAAGTACCATCATACAAATTTTCAAACTTCAATTCACTCAGACGCACCGTCAGCAGCTCAAACAGTCAACAGACGACCCGTTTGACCAAAAAAGTCAACAGACAGTCAAAAATGAAATTTTTTGTCAAAGTCCATATTTTGTCAAAGGATTCATCATTTGATCATTGGATGATCATAATTCATCAAGGAAAGATCAAAAATCAACAAAACCCTAAGATTCAAAATTAGGGTTTTTGCCTGAAAAGTCAACTCAACTTTGACTGATCATAACTCTCTCATCCTTCATCTAAAAAATTCAAACCAAAGCTCATTTTGAAGGAAATTCAATTATCTTTCAAATGCCATTGATCCCATGGTCATTGGATTTACCATTTGAAAAATATGATCAAAGACATTACAGGTCATTTTCAAAGTCAACAAAAAGACACTTTTTTCAAAAGGACACACAAGGAGCATCAAAAATCATTTTGATATGAGACCAAAGACATTGGTTAGAGGACTCTTTGAGGTTTCCAAAAAGTGCAAGATCTCCTTCATATGACAAACATTGAGGGATTTACACCTTGTTGAAGTTGGCTAAATTTTGGGAAAATGCATGAAACCAACATTGCTCAAAAATGTATTTTTTCCAAATGGGGCCAAGTTTTCATGGTTCAAACATCATTTACATAATATTATGGGCCTCCCACGACCAAGGCCAAGCCCATAACATTTTTCTCCATTTTTTTTATTTAATTTTATCATTTAAGATTAAATTAAAAAAGAAAAAAAGGAAGGATAAAGCATAGCTTATTTTCTAAGCTAAAGTCTCCACATGGGACTTAATTATTCAACAAGGAAGGTGCAAGGAAAGTCTATGGCAAGAGGTGTGGAAGAATTAAGCAAAGGTTGCTTAAATTTTAAGCTTGAAAGACAAAAATTCAACAAAGACAATTAAGGCTTCTTAGCTTAGTTTTTAAGCACTCCATGGCTTATAAATAGCTTATCATACTTCACAAACAAGGGGGAGAACGAAATAGAAAAGGAAGCATAGAATAGAAACCTCAAAATTCTCACAAAAATCTCCAAACTATGTAATTTTCATTTTCATATTTCCAATCAATATCAATACAAAACAATCACTTCCAATCATCTCTTAAAGCAACATAGAGTAAGAATAAGCTCTTTGTTTGGTCCCATGAGAGTCGTAATAAGTGTATAAAGTTTTGCATGAACATCATACTCCCTCATGCATACCACACCTAATCAGGTATCCTTTTATATTTTTATTTCTATTTTAATTTCTTTACAAAATTAATTAAAAATAGTTTTAAAAATCCAAAAAATACACAAAAAATATTTTTAGACTTCTAAAATAATATATTATTTTCTGAAATAAAAATATTTTATTTTTCTTCAAAATTTCAATATTTTGCATAATTAATTAGTATATATTTATATATTTGCTTTTTAATTATTCTAACCAATCAAAAAATCAAAAAAAAAATTGTTCTTTATGTTAAATATTGTTTATATATTATAAGCTAATTTTGTACATATTTTGAATAATTTTCTTTTTAAGTTTTAATTATTTGTATAATTATTTGCATAATTATGTTTCAATTAACTTAATCAATTTCAAACCAATTTCAAAAATTCCAAAAAAATTTGTTTTGTTTTAAAATTAATTAACAAATATTTTGTACATATTTAAAACTTAATTTCTAGGTTTAAATCTATTTTCATCTTTTTTCTTCATTTTAATTTAATTAATCATGCATTAATTATAATTAAAATCAATCATAAAAAATCCAAAAATATGCCTTTTATTTTTTCTTGCAATTTAAATTCCTAGATAAATGTATAGGATGTCAAATTCATGTAAATAGGCTAGTTTACATTTCCTGCACAATCGATGTAATAGCGTAGATTTACTTTCCGCACTTTACATTTCCGCATTTTAATTTCCAGCAAATATAAACTGCGTGTATGTCAAAGATAAAATTGAACCGTTAGATCACTAACTTCAAAGATAAAATATCTGAATCCAATCACAATCACACTTGCACCTCTTAAGGTAAATCCCTTCTCATTCTTTTCAAAATCAAAATCAAAATTCTACTGTTTCGAGTACAAAATCGAACCTTTTGTTTATATCCGGTGAAAGGATAGATTTTTAAAGGAAATAGGATAAAGACCTTACAGCTCAGGGTAGACCTCCTAGTTTGCTTGCTCAAATCAAAACAAACAAAATTCTCATACACTGTTGTTTTTCAAAACAAAACTTTCCAAAAAAGACAATACTTTGTATACATCCAAACACGGATAATTACAAAGTTAACGTTCTTTTCAAAAACATCTTTCGAAAGATAAACAAGCATTTTGTATACATCCACACACGGATCATTACAAAATTCAATTTACAAAAGTATTTGAAACCACATATGAGCATTCTAAAGCAATTGAAAAGTGATCGAAAAACAAGTGAGCTAAGCAAACTTAAGAGCCCATGGATAACCATGGATACAAAGGGTGCTAACACCTTCCCTTTGTATAACCTACCCCCTTACCCAGAATTTCTTAAAGGTCTTTTTTCTGTTTCTTTTATAAACCTTTCCTTAATTGGATAAAATAAAAGGTCGGTGGCGACTCTGTGAATTTTCAAAATGCGAAAGCATTAAGCGATAAAAAAGAGTCAGTTCACGTATCTCTCCAGAACAAAGGTATGGCCCGGATTAAAAAACGGAGGTCCACAGAACTGGCGACTCTGCTGGGGATTTACTTTCAAAAACAAAATGTTTTCAAAAGGGGTTACCTTAAGAGAATAGATCACTTCGATGTTTTCAATTGATTGACTTGATTGCTCTATTTTTCAAAGGTTTGTTTGGGTATTTTGCTTGTGTGAAAGATTCTAACCCGAATCTCGAGATACCTTAAGTATATGACAATAGACCAAGGAAATTGTACGGCATGTACCGATACGGTTGATCTGGTAGTCATCATTAGTGCGATACTTTGGTTTATACTGATGTCCCTTGAAAACGATCAAGGAGTATATTAGGCTTCCGAAATGTCATTAAACACTAATTTGTCTTAGAACCTTTTTAGTTGAACTTGACTTGTGGCCTATTAAGTGGCTAGCTTTGAAATTGATCGAAGTTAGTTATCCTCGAGGAATATTTTGATTGGCCGCTCGAGCGCCGTATTGAGATGTTACTTCCAAGGATCATAGAACCCGAATACTATTCTAGGACAGGTTTTAACCAACTCAACTTCAGTGGGGAGGGTATCACCTATCAGCTCCATGCAAGCCTTTAAACCTAAGGCTATTGTTTGATTTGTTTTTGTGTGCCACATGTTTGCATCATAAGCATATCATTTTTTGCACCAAACACTTCAAGGATCAAAGAGTTTACCTTTGTTTTTGCAGGTAATGGCTCCCGCCACCAAAGATTACATCCGAATCAACATCTCAACGATACCATCTGAACTAAAAGACTTAGTGTCAGAATTCCCCAGGAATGTTCAATTCACTGAAAGGCATGGTCACCTACTCCATTTGGTTACCTCAAAATTTGAAGAAGACATGATACGGGTCCTGTTCCAGTTCTTTGACCCTGAACATCATTGCTTTACCTTTCCTGATTACCAGTTGGTACCCACTTTGGAAGAATTCTCTGAACTAATGGGATTGCCTGTTCGAAATCAATTACCTTTCACTGGTTTAGAAAGGATTCCAAAGCCTGAAGTCATTGCTGCTGCTTTACATCTGCGGAAATCAGAAATCGAGTCCAATTGGGAAACAAAGAGTGGAGTTAAGGGTTTGCTTGCCAAGTTCTTGTTGGAAAAGGCTCGACTACTGCTAGAAAACAAAAGTTATCCAGCTTTTGAGGAAGTTATGGCACTTTTGATCTATGGGTTGGTTTTATTCCCTAATCCCGACCAATTCATAAGTGTACACATCATCAACCTTTTCCTAATCCGTAACCCGGTACCAACCTTGCTGGGAGACATTCTACATTCTCTACACACTCGTACCATAAAGAAACGAGGAACTCTCATGTGCTGTATACCACTACTGGCTAGGTGGTTTACATTTCATCTTCCCCGATCAGTGTTGAGAAATGAACAAAGAATGCAATGGTCTCACAGGATTATGTCTTTGTCTCATTCAGATATCCGGTGGAACAACTTCTTTCAAAGAGACATTACTATCATTGATCATTGTGGAGAGTACCCTAATGTGCCACTCCTTGGCATCAAAGGAGGCATCACTTACAATCCCTCTTTAGCTCTACGCCAATTCGGATATGCAAGGAGCAACGGTCCTCATGACATGATTATCCATGGCATTGTGTTTGATTACGAGAATGATTCTCATAGACACCGGCAAAGGTTCATACATGCATGGGACAGTGTCTATAGAATAGAAAGCAAAACTCTGGGGCAATGGAATTCTATTCCTATGGAACCCTACCTCAGATGGGTCCGCACTCATGCTCAGAAACTCCTTATGCCATATCCTGCTGTTCTACCTGTGACTATTGAACCAGAGGTCGAAGGATATGAACCTCAAGTTATTCTACACCCGGACATGCCAACTGACCTATAAGAGTTGCAAAAATCTTGGGTTCAACTCAAAGAGGAAAGAGACACCTTCAAATCATACTGTCAATACTATGAGAGAAGGATATTGGAGCTCCCCGGACAGCTTCAAGAAGAACAGCAGATCAACACATTCCTGGGGGCAAAGAGAAAGCGTCCACGGGAGACCTGAAGGATCATTTATTTTATTTTTGTCTTGTAAGCCCAAATGAGGCAAAGAAAAAAGAAGCAAAAAAAAGAGAGAAATAAATTGATTAACTAACGTTTGTTTCTTCTTTAACAAATCTAAACTCTAAGATCCTTGAAACATTGCACACACATTTCACTTCATGCATTGCATATACATTTCATACATTGCATTCATATACATTGCACATACATTTCATACATTGCATACACATGGCATCCAGTCATACACATTGCATAACAGGTTCACATGACGGATTTCTCATCTCCTCGCTGTTTATTTCAGTCAGAAGAGATGGAATCTGAGACAAGCATCAAGAACCTCGAAGCACAGAATGCCCAAGTTCAAGTGGCAATTCTGGAACTGGCAAAGGGGCAACAAGAACTGAAAGCCCTGATAATCAAGAAGAAAAAGAAGCCCAAAGGATCTGTAGGCGTGAGTCACCTGAAAAGGAAGATCAAAATCCCAGTCAAAAAGTTCAAAAAGCCACCGATCCCTGAAACAGTCGATGATGATGAACAAGAAGACAATCAAAGCAACCAGGGTTCTGCTAAACCCTCTCTCTCTTCAAATGAAGAAAATGATCATTCTGGGGACGAACCGGATGATGAAAAATACCAACAGCTGGAAGACCGTATGAAAGCTATGGAGATACAAAAAATACCTGGCTTAGATTTCAATGATCTAGGGCTCATCTCGGATGTTGTTATCCCTCCAAAATTCAAAGTTCCTGTCTTTGCAAAATATGATGGAGTTTCTTGCCCGAAACTACATCTGAGATCCTATGTGAGGAAGATACAACCTCATACAACAGATAACAAATTGTGGATTCACTTCTTCCAAGAAAGTCTGTCGGGTACACAACTCGAGTGGTACTACCAGCTGGAAAATACCAAGGTTCATACTCGGGAAGAATTAGCTGCTGCTTTTTACAAACAGTACCAATACAATGCTGATCTTGCACCAACCCGTACTCAACTAAGGGGCATGTCTATGGGACCAAAAGAAAGTTTCAAAGGATATGCACAAAAGTGGAGAGATATGGCTGGAAGGGTTCAACCACCCTTATCTGATCGCGAACTAGTTGACATGTTCATGGGCACTTTAACTGGCCCTTTCTATAGCCATTTGCTGGGAAGCTCATCATCAGGTTTCACTGACCTGATACTGACCGAAGAACGTGTCGAAAGTGGCATTCAAAATGGAAAAGTTCAAATAGGTTCCTCCTCTGGTACTACAAAAAGGCCCATCAACGGGAGAAATGAGGTCAATGCAACACAAATTCAGAAAAGTCGCAAAAGTGAGCAGCATCAATCTGTAGGGGCAGTTCTGATCTCCACATCTGCACCTCAAAAAGATCAGCAGCCAAAATATACGCATCGACCAGATGCACCAAGAAGAAATTTCACCAGAATCAACATGCCAATCTCTCAGGCATTGCAGCACTTGCTAAAAGCAGATCTGATCACATTAAAAGGTCCTCCAAAGAATGTCAACACTTCCTCTCCGAATTATCGCCCTGATGCGACATGTGCCTATCACTCAAACTTTCCAGGACATGACGCAGATCACTGCTGGGCCCTGAAAAATAAAATACAAGATATGATAGATGCTGGTGAAATTGAGTTCGATCCTCCAGAAACTCCAAATGTCATCACTGCACCTATGCCAAAGCATGACAAAACTGTTAAAGCTATCCTGGACACTGTTTACATCTATGATGTGAACGAATTATCAACTCCACTCTGCGAAATTAAAGGAAAGCTAATCCGAGCTGGTTACTTTCCAGGGTGTGACCCCGACTGCTTTTACTGCTCCTGCCTGCCCAATGGTTGTGAAAATCTGAGGATGGGAATTCAAAAATGGATGGATCGCCGTATCATTATGTTTGAGAGGCTCCCTTCTATGGACGTGTTGTGCGAAGTCTTTGCAAACAGGATGAGAATAGAGGATGCCTCAGTGATCTCCAGCTTACCATTCAAAATCTCTGCCAAGGCTCCATTCAAAATTTCTGCTACACTCAAAGTGGCATCAGTAGTCATTGCTAGTCCAACTCCATTTCCATACTCCTCAGACAAAGCTGTCCCATGGGGATATGACACTAATGTTTATGTTCATGGAGTTAAGCAGAGTACCTCGACTGAAGAGACCGCAAAGTTAACTACTCCAACTGTGGGTAATATTGTGGGTACCAGCAAGATCACGAGAAGTGGAAGAATCTTTTCGCCAGAAATTTCTCCAAATGTTGCTGCTGGTCCAGTCCGAGTCCCAGTTCCTAATCAAAATGTCAACGCTCGAGGCAAAGAGCCACAAGTTGAACAAATTCAAACCCCGGTGGAGATCACTACTGAGGATCCATCAAAGCAAGAAATGGAGGAAATATTGAAAATCATCTGCAAGAGTGATTACAATATTGTTGAGCAACTGGGGCACACCGCTTCAAAAATCTCAATGCTATCTCTGCTAAAATATTCAGAAGCTCATGCCAAAGCCCTGATGAAGTTCCTGAAAGCTGCGCATGTGCCTCAAGAGCTCCCAGTCGACCAATTTGAGAATTGTGTTGCCAATCTAACCGTGAACAATGGTCTCGGTTTCTCTGATGTGGATCTAACCCCTGCTGGAAAAAATCACAACAAAGCCCTACATATCTCCATTGAATATAATGGCACCACTCTATCTCATGTACTAGTAGATAACGGTTCTTCTTTGAACGTGTTACCGAAAACAGTACTAGAAA
Source organism: Vicia villosa (assembly GCF_029867415.1). Lineage (NCBI taxonomy): Eukaryota > Viridiplantae > Streptophyta > Magnoliopsida > Fabales > Fabaceae > Vicia > Vicia villosa. The sequence continues at coordinate 93,149,435 of NC_081183.1, read as the reverse complement.
AGCTTGACTTCGAAGGAATTGTGTTATAGCCAAGTGATGTTGTGGTAAGAGCCTTTGACGGGTCAACCAGAACGGTATATGGAAAAGTGAATCTCCCAATCAGAGTGGGTTCTCAGATCTTTGATTCTATCTTTTACGTAATGGAAATTCACCCAGCCTACTCCTGTTTACTTGGACGCCCTTGGATACATGGGGCAAACGCTGTAACTTCTACCCTGCATCAGAAGTTAAAATATCCAGTAAAAGGAAAGATTGTCACAGTCTATGGCGAAGAGGAATATGTGGTCAGTCACTTAAGCAATTCCAAATATGTTGAGTTGGAGGACGAATTCATCGAAACTCCATGCCAATCATTTGAGGTGGTCTCTCCAGATGTCTCTACCACCAAGCATATTCCTGCTACTCCAACTACAACTATGGCTTCTCTCAAAGATGCCAAAGCCGTGATTGAACAGGGTGATTGCACAGTATGGGGACAGCTTCCCGATATACCCTACAAATCTGACAAGCTAGGCCTGGGCTATGATAGTAAAAATCAAAAGAATGATCAAAGTCTTCGTTCTGAAGGATTGATGTCACACTTCGTCAGCCAAGAAGTAAACGCTATTGAAGATGAAGGAGTGTTCATGAACCATGTCATTCAGCCATATCCAGATGAAATTCCACCTATTTCCATGGGAATGTGGGATGCTGTTCAAGAACCAAACGGCGGGTATAATTATCAGTATGCCGCACCTCAGAATTCTTATATTGCTATGGAAGACCTTACCCCGACTGGATGGGGTGATCAAATTGGAAATGACGAAAGTTTCACAAGTCCCGTCACTGAGCAATATCAAAATCCACCCAAAGAAGTATGGGACACGCTAGGAGAACCCAGCGGCAAATATGACTATATGGTGAAATATTCCGCTCCTCCAATCTCACAAATTGCTATGAAGGATATTATCCCAACTGGATGGGATGAACATTACGATGACAATTTCGCTTTCGAAGAAGCCAGGGAAATACCAAATAACGAGGGTTGCTTTCTGTCAGCATACACTCCTCATCAGGATGCACAAGTCTCTATTCAAAACATCATCCCGACTGCATGGGACGGCCTTATCGAGCATCTCGCTCAGCCAACAGAGATATCTCAGCCTGGGCTCTCGTATCCAGCAGAGTATATCTCTTATCCCGAAGGATCACCGACTCATTTTCCCACTAATGAAATCAATGCTGTGGAAGATGAAAAAGACAACTGCAACTAGAACAGCTGGATACTCCCTGCTCACAACAGTGGATTGAACAACTGGAAAGCTGAGGATGTGATCTCCTTTGACCAGGAGTAAATGCCATTTCCTGTTTTCTTTGTGTATAATGTGCAAAGATAAAAATGGTTCCTGAACAATCGAACCATGAGCTTGAAAGCCGTGTGCCTTAGCACACTGGTCCTTCTATAAGGGCTTATCATATCATGATCATGTGCATTCATTAAAATCATGGGACGCTTGCATATTTAAATTTTGTGATCCTTTTTCCTTCTTTCTTCGCTTTCTAATAGCTATGTTTTTTCTTCACACACACTCACATAATTAACATGCAGATTCACATACACTCTGGATCCAGTCAACAACGATTCTGCTATTGCCCGTCATGACTTTGAAAGTCCGATCTACCAAACTGAGGACGAAAGTGAGGAAGATTGTGAAGTGCCAAGAGAACTTGCAAGGCTGCTAGAACAAGAAAACAAGGCCATACAGCCTCATGAGGAGCCAATTGAGGTCATCAACTTGGGCAGCAACGAAGAAATGAAAGAAGTCAAAATAGGGGCTGATTTAGAACACAGCGTCAAGCAAAGACTGATTCAAATGCTGCGAGACTACGTCGAGATATTCGCCTGGTCCTATGAGGATATGCCAGGCCTTGACACGGATATCGTAGTTCATCGCCTGCCAATCAAAGAAGGTAGCACTCCAGTCAAACAGAAACTACGAAGGAGTAGGCCTGATATGTCAAAAAAGATCAAAGACGAGGTTGAAAAACAGTTCAATGCCGGATTCCTAAAAGTTGTAAGTTATCCTCCTTGGATAGCTAACATCGTGCCTGTACCTAAAAAAGACGGGAAAGTCAGAATGTGCGTGGACTACAGAGATCTGAACCGGGCAAGTCCCAAAGATGATTTCCCTCTACCACACATCGATGTACTGGTTGACAATACTGCACAATGTATTCTCCTTTATGGATGGATTCTCAGGGTACAATCAAATCAAGATGGCACCCGAAGACATGGAAAAAACAACCTTCACAACACCCTGGGGAACCTTTTGTTACAAAGTAATGCCCTTTGGTCTGAAAAACGCAGGAGCAACCTATCAACGTGCAATGGTAGCGTTATTTCATGATATGATTCATCAAGAAATAGAGGTGTATGTCGATGACATGATTGCAAAATCCAACACCGAGGAAGAACATCTGGGTCATTTACACAAGTTGTTTGACAGACTCAAGAAATACAAGTTGCGACTGAACCCAAATAAGTGTACCTTTGGAGTAAGATCCGGCAAACTCTTAGGTTTCATCGTCAACAGCAAAGGTATTGAGGTTGATCCCGCCAAGGTTAAAGCCATTCAAGAAATGCCTATACCTCGTACCGAGAAACAAGTCAGAGGATTCTTGGGACGTCTAAATTACATCGCCCGATTTATTGCCCACATGACTACTACTTGTGTGCCGATCTTCAAACTGTTGAAGAAAGATCAAGTGGAAAGGTGGAACGACAAATGCCAGTTAGCCTTTGACAAAATCAAAGAATATCTCCAAAAACCTCCAATTTTGTTGCCACCTGTGGAAGGCAGACCTTTGATAATGTACCTAACTGTGTTAGAAAACTCAATGGGGTGTGTACTAGGGCAACATGACGAATCCGGCCGAAAGGAGCACGCAATTTACTATCTTAGCAAAAAGTTTGCCGATTGTGAAACAAGATACTCACTACTCGAAAAAACTTGTTGTGCCTTAGCTTGGGCGGCTCGCCGACTAAGACAGTATATGCTAAATCACACCACTTTCCTAATCTCCAAGATGGATCCCATCAAATACGTGTTCGAAAAACCTGCTCTCTCTGGAAGAATAGCGAGATGGCAAATGATCTTAAATATGACATTCAATACACTTCACAAAAAGCAATCAAAGGAAGTGTGGTAGCTGATCATCTGGCTCATCAAGCAGTGGATGATTATCAAGCATTGAACTTTGACTTCCCAGACGAAGACATTATGCTAGTCAATGACTACAAACAACCAGGACCAGAAGAAGGACCCAAGCCAGGATCCCGGTGGACTATGGTTTTTGACGGAGCTTCTAATGCACTTGGCAATGGCATCGGAGCTGTGATCATTTCCCCCGCAGGAGGTCATACACCATTCACTGCCAGGTTATGCTTCAATTGCACTAACAATATAGCCGAATACGAAGCATGTATTCTGGGTCTCAAAGCTGCAATCGATCTAAGAATCAAATTCCTGGAAGTCTACGGAGACTCGGCCTTGGTAATCTACCAAGTCAAAGAAGTATGGGACACGAAGCACCCGAACCTAATTCCTTACAAAGAATATGTGCTGAGTTTGATTCCTTACTTCGAAGAAATCACTTTCGAACACATCCCACACGAGGAAAATCAACTAGCTGATGCTTTAGCTACCATGTCATCCATGTTCAAAGTCAGGTGGGACAACGAGGCGCCTATGATCACCATTTACAGGCAAGATGAACCATCCTATTGCAATGAGATCAATACCGAAGGAACTGAGGAAAAACCATGGTTCCATGAAGTAAAAAGATATCTCGAAGCCCAGGAGTACCCTGAAGGGGCATCCATTAATGACAGAAAGTTTCTAAGGAGGTTTGCTGCCAAATTCTTTCTAAGCAATGGAACCCTATACAAACGCAACCATGACTCGACTTTACTTCGCTGTGTAAACAAGAAGGAAGCAGAACAGATCATGGAAGAAATACACAATGGTGCCTTCGGTACACATTCCAGTGGACATACAATGGCTAAAAAGATCCTGAGAGCAGGTTATTACTGGTCTACCATGGAAACTGACTGCCATCATCACTCCCGAACATGTCACAAATGCCAGATATACGCTGACAAAGTACATGTACCTCCAGTTCCATTAAGCGTCCTGACGGCTCCTTGGCCTTTTGCAATGTGGGGTATTGATATGATTGGAGAAATCAAACCTACTGCCTCCAACGGACATCGCTTTATCCTGGTCGCTATTGACTACTTCACAAAGTGGGTAGAAGCAGCTTCATTTGCTTCTGTTACCAAGAATGTGGTGGCCCGGTTCATCAAATACAATCTCATTTGTCGGTACGGCATCCCTTAGCGGATTATCACGGACAATGGCACAAATCTAAACAACAGAATGATTACTGAACTTTGCACACAGTTCAAGATCAAACATTATAATTCTTCTCCATATCGACCAAAGATGAACGGCGCGGTGGAAGCTGCCAACAAGAATATCAAGAAAATCATACAAAAAATAACAGTAACCTACAAAGACTGGCATGAGATGTTGCCTTTTGCTCTTCATGGTTATCGCACATCTGCGCGTACTTCAACAAGGGCAACTCCATTCTCCTTAGTCTATGGTATGGAGGCAGTTCTTCCAATTGAAATTCAGATTCCTTCCCTAAGGATTATGAAAGAAGCCAATCTAGACGAAGACGATTGGATTCAAACACGGTTGGACCAGATAAACTTGATTGATGAGAAAAGGCTCGCAGCTATTTGTCATGGTCAGCTATACCAAAAGCGTATGATCAAAGCCTTCAACAAAAAAGTCAAAAGTCAAGCATACCAAACTGGTGGCTTGGTTGTCAAACGCATCATCTTACCACAAGGTGATCCCAGAGGCAAATGGACTCCCGCCTACGAGGGACCATTCATAATCAAGAAAATATTCTCCGGCGGCGCCATGTCGCTTACCACCATGGATGGCGAGGATTTCCCACATCCTGTGAATGCTGACATAGTCAAAAAATACTTCTCTTAAAAAGAAAAAAACAGCTCGCTAAGTTGAAAACCTGAAAGGGCAGCTTAGGCAAAAAAATGAGCGTCTCGGTGGATTGAAAACCCGAAAGGGCGGTCCAGGCAAAAGTTAGAGACTAAACAAATACTATCCCGGTAGGCTGAAAACCTGAAAGGGCGGCCTAGGCAAAAGTTAGGGAATGAAGCATACAACTGTGTTCCGTTCAGCTGCCTACTCACCATCAAGATTCAACACCTCAAAGACACCGATCAGTCCAATCACTTTCTTCCAACAAGTGAGGGATGAGATGCTCGAAGACAGATTGGCAATAGCAGAGTTGAAACTTGACTGGATCGTTCTCACATAGCTATTTATCTTTATAAATATTTTCCAAAACTTTCTGACAATTTCCTACTTCTAGGATTGTTGTCTCCCTGTGCTAACCCGCCTATCATGGCTCTTTTTCAAAAAAATCAATGCAGCTTAGGCTCAAAAATCACCATTTTCACTTTTTCTGTTTAAATACGTAAGCATCCCAATGATAATTTTGAATGAACATGTGCATTTGAATGTGATTGATGTTTACCAGGAAAAACAGGAATGGCATTCAGGAAATGTCCCAATTATCTGGACATCATCCCATCAGAAGAAAACCACCAAGAGAAACGCATTTCTCAGCAAATTCCTCAAAAAGATTTTCTCTTCAAAAGAAGTCTTATTCCCCAGCAGGGTTGTTCCAGATTACTATCTTCAGAAGGTGTGATCCCCGCACCCGGACTTGGTCAGATAGTGCATCGGAGGATTATGCATCTTCCTCATTCCCATTTGAAAGGGCATCAGAGCTTCCAGCTACCTTTCATTCTCAAGTGAATAGTCAAAGATCCTTCAACAGGACACCAGGGTCCTCAAAGAATTTCCCCAGCCAAGGGTGCTCAAACAAGACAAAAGATCATCAACGATCACAATACATTCATGTCCAGATGACTAGTGGGAATTTATTTTTCCAACTAGAAGCTTGACACGCATCACATTCACATTCACATTCACATTCACATTAACATTCATACATTCATACATTCATACATCATATTCATACATCATGCATCATGCGCATATTCATACGCATATTCATACATAACATCACATGCATATTTCTCCGGGAATATCTCACATTTACATGCATCATAAACATTGCATATCACTAACTTGATTTTTCAGGTAGACAGATATCTTCAACAAAGATGTTCTCAATCACATGCAGTGTTCACCTGAATTCCATGAACGGTTCTCTCAGATATAATCAAGCCGAAGATTCATTCTGATCACTTACCAACTCAAAAACAAACATTACAGATCAAAGCGATACCTCAGACGGTTCCAGAACGATCTAGCATCACAGATCTAAAGCGATACCTCAGACAGTTCCAAAACGATCTAGCATTGCAGATCTAAAGCGATACCTCAGACGGTTCCAGAACGATCTAGCATCACAGATCTAAAGCGATACCTCAGACGGTTCCAAAACGATCTAGCATTGCAGATCTAAAGCGATACCTCAGACGGTTCCAGAACGATCTAGCATCACAGATCTAAAGAGATACCTCAGACGGTTCCAAAACGATCTAGCATTGCAGATCTAAAGCGATACCTCAGACGGTTCCAGAACGATCTAACATTGCAGATCTAAAGCGATACCTCAGACGGTTCCAGAACGATCTAACATTGCAGATCTAAAGCGATACCTCAGACGGTTCCAGAACGATCTAACATTGCAGATCTAAAGCGATACCTCAGACGGTTCCACAATGATCAACTTCCAAAATCTGAATCGGAAAAAAGACTTTGGACAAGTTCCGTAACGATTATCCTCCAAGACTTAAAGCGGTAACCTTGGACGGTTCCGAAACAGTCAACACAAAGACTTTCAAATCCTTCATCAAGATATAATCAATGGATTCATTCTGATGAACAAACCATCAACCCATCTACCAGGTGGCATCTGAAAGCCCATCTCAGGTAATGTTCCAATCTGCCAACAACACTTCGCAGACGACATTCAAATGCAACTTCCAACATCTCTTCTGATCAAGGTAAGTGCAAATTTTCAGGGCATCTAAATATTCAATCATCTTCTACCTTCAGATTTCAGACAATCTCTTCAGGTTTAAGAAGATTGAATAGGGGCAACTGTTATACCCCAAAATTTGCCCGCATCATTTTTTAAGAAAACTCCAATCTGAAAATTAAGAGTCTCATATAATCATGGATTTTTATTTCAACAAATATCGTGACATATGAAATACTTAGTTTTTAGAATTTTTCTTATACAGTAATTTGGCTTGCAGTTGAATTTATTCTTACGCAAACGCCAAATGCTGTTTATTACTTCACACATGCTATTTATTTATTTACAGATAAATAGTACTGACACAATTGGTACAGAGTTAAATCTTTTTGCAGGCGCAGAATCATGAAACCCAGACTGTACTGGTAACAAGTAGATTATTATTATCTTTTGTTTCCCACTAATTTTTGTACTATATTCCATTATTTTCAAAAAATCTTTTCAAATCTCTTTTTCAAAAATCAAATCTCTCTTTTTCCCAACACTATCTCCACTTTCTTTCAAATCTTATTTCCACTCAAATTTTCCTTTTGTACGGAATCACATCATTCCCCAACGTCTCTATCCTTCTTTCCACTCTATAAATACCTCCCATTTTCTTCCATAAAATCTCACATCAAATTCTAATTCATCTCTCATATTTCTACTTCATAATCCATCCTTTCTTCTTCCCTGACAAGAATGGCAAAGTGGATAGAGACACTGTCTCTTACAGTCATCACCATTGCTACGGTGATCAGGTCTTTCTTCTGTCTACATAGCCCGAAACACTGTGGACCTGGGATGCTTATGCTCCCAATCATCTACATGTTACTATTTGTAGCATGGGTTATCAATCGTCATTCTTAAAATTTGCCGTATTTCTTATTTCTTAAATGTACCGTTTATTCGTCGTACTGTTCAATATAGTATGTAATATTTGTACTGTCAGTATTAAATGTTGTACTATTTGTCATAATATTGCTTAATTACTCAGATAATATTTTATGTGTTTTCTGCCAGTCAAATATTCATTTTTCTGTGCATTAAAAAGATTTTCAGGGTTATTATCGGTAATTTTGCCCGTATACAGTAAATATTAGTTATTTATTATGTTTGTGTTTTTCTAACAAGTCATGTAAATAAACTTTCATTTTTCACATAAAACATAAAACAAAAACAACAAAAAAAGAAAATTAACTTTGACTGTTGATTTTTCACTCTAACTGCTACGTCAATATCTGAACAGTCAGTCGACAGCCAAACTGCTGGCAGTACAATTCTCAGTGTTTTGTACCATCAATCAAATCAATCTTTCACAATTCAAAATTCCAAGATTTTTGTTCTAGAAGTCTTCTGAATATCACGCGATTAGCAGAGACTCAACACTGCACAAAAATCAGGTACGCTTAACTGTCTCCTACATAAACAGTCCCTGACTAGGGTTTTCTTGTTTTTACAGGAGAAACAAGTTTTTGAGAGCTCAAATGGATTTCATACACATCCATATATCTCAAAGTACCATCATACAAATTTTCAAACTTCAATTCACTCAGACGCACCGTCAGCAGCTCAAACAGTCAACAGACGACCCGTTTGACCAAAAAAGTCAACAGACAGTCAAAAATGAAATTTTTTGTCAAAGTCCATACTTTGTCAAAGGATTCATCATTTTATCATTGGATGATCATAATTCATCAAGGAAAGATCAAAAATCAACAAAACCCTAAGATTCAAAATTAGGGTTTTTGCCTGAAAAGTCAACTCAACTTTGACTGATCATAACTCTCTCATCCTTCATCTAAAAAATTCAAACCAAAGCTCATTTTGAAGGAAATTAAATTATATTTCAAATGCCATTGATCCCATGGTCATTGGATTCACCATTTGAAAAATATGATCAAAGACATTACAGGTCATTTTCAAAGTCAACAAAAAGACACTTTTATCAAAAGGACACACAAGGAGTATCAAAAATCATTTTGATATGAGACCAAAGACATTGGTTAGAGGACTCTTTGAGGTTTCCAAAAAGTGCAAGATCTCCTTCATATGACAAAAATTGAGGGATTTACACCTTGTTGAAGTTGGCTAAATTTTGGGAAAATGCATGAAACCAACATTGCTCAAAAATGTATTTTTTCCAAATGGGGCCAAGTTTTCATGGTTCAAACATCATTTCCATATTATTATGGGCCTCCCACGACCAAGACCAAGCCCATAACATATTTCTCCATTTTTTTTATTTAATTTTATCATTTAAGATTAAATTAAAAAAGAAAAAAGGAAGGATAAAGCATAGCTTATTTTCTAAGCTAAAGTCTCCACATGGGACTTAATTATTCAACAAGGAAGGTGCAAGGAAAGTCTATGGCAAGAGGTGTGGAAGAATTAAGCAAAGGTTGCTTAAATTTTAAGCTTGAAAGACAAAAATTCAACAAAGACAATTAAGGCTTCTTAGCTTAGTTTTTAAGCACTCCATGGCTTATAAATAGCTTATCATACTTCACAAACAAGGGGGAGAACGAAATAGAAAAGGAAGCATAGAATAGAAACCTCAAAATTCTCACAAAAATCTCCAAACTATGTAATTTTCATTTTCATATTTCCAATCAATATCAATACAAAACAATCACTTCCAATCATCTCTTAAAGCAACATAGAGTAAGAATAAGCTCTTTGTTTGGTCCCATGAGAGTCGTAATAAGTGTATAAAGTTTTGCATGAACATCATACTCCCTCATGCATACCACACCTAATCAGGTATCCTTTTATATTTTTATTTCTATTTTAATTTCTTTACAAAATTAATTAAAAATAGTTTTAAAAATCCAAAAAATACACAAAAAATATTTTTAGACTTCTAAAATAATATATTATTTTCTGAAATAAAAATATTTTATTTTTCTTCAAAATTTCAATATTTTGCATAATTAATTAGTATATATTTATATATTTGCTTTTTAATTATTCTAACCAATCAAAAAATCAAAAAAAAATTGTTCTTTATGTTAAATATTGTTTATATATTATAAGCTAATTTTGTACATATTTTGAATAATTTTCTTTTTAAGTTTTAATTATTTGTATAATTATTTGCATAATTATGTTTCAATTAACTTAATCAATTTCAAACCAATTTCAAAAATTCCAAAAAAATTAGTTTTGTTTTAAAATTAATTAACAAATATTTTGTACATATTTAAAACTTAATTTCTAGGTTTAAATCTATTTTCATCTTTTTTCTTCATTTAAATTTAATTAATCATGCATTAATTATAATTAAAATCAATCATAAAAAATCCAAAAATATGCCTTTTATTTTTTCTTGCAATTTAAATTCCTAGATAAATGTATAGGATGTCAAATTCATGTAAATAGGCTAGTTTACATTTCCTGCACAATCGATGTAATAGCGTAGATTTACTTTCCGCACTTTACATTTCCGCATTTTAATTTCCAGCAAATATAAACTGCGTGTATGTCAAAGATAAAATTGAACCGTTAGATCACTAACTTCAAAGATAAAATATCTGAATCCAATCACAATCACACTTGCACCTCTTAAGGTAAATCCCTTCTCATTCTTTTCAAAATCGAAATCAAAATTCTACTGTTTCGAGTACAAAATCGAACCTTTTGTTTATATCCGGTGAAAGGATAGATTTTTAAAGGAAATAGGATAAAGACCTTACAGCTCAGGGTAGACCTCCTAGTTTGCTTGCTCAAATCAAAACAAACAAAATTCTCATACACTGTTGTTTTTCAAAACAAAACTTTCCAAAAAAGACAATACTTTGTATACATCCAAACACGGATTATTACAAAGTTAACGTTCTTTTCAAAAACATCTTTCGAAAGATAAACAAGCATTTTGTATACATCCACACACGGATCATTACAAAATTCAATTTACAAAAGTATTTGAAACCACATATGAGCATTCTAAAGCAATTGAAAAGTGATCGAAAAACAAGTGAGCTAAGCAAACTTAAGAGCCCATGGATAACCATGGATACAAAGGGTGCTAACACCTTCCCTTTGTATAACCTACCCTGTCATACCCCAATTTTTGACCTAAGATACCACCTCATATCATTGCATATGCATCATTTGCATCTCTAACAAATTGCATAGCTTGTGTTTGCTACTTGTGACTCAGCAGGATTTAATCAGGAAATCACTCATCAGTACAAGTAACAACCAATTAGGGTTTTGTTCTCCCTTCATCTCAAATGAATCATCTTCATCTACAATCAATATTTGGTCCTCAGAGATTCATTTCAACAATCTCAAAGGCTCTGAATCAACCAGATTAGGGTTTTGACTGAAGTCAGCATACTCCTGATTTTTGCTCAGGATTTGATCTAATGACTTGGGACATGACCTCAATACCCCAAGTGCATCATTTTGACCTAATCCATTGGCTCAGAACATCTCCTACACAAAGATTGATCAACAGTGAAATTTCAAATCATCAGATTAGGGTTTTGAACTATCAGGGACTAAAATCAGGGATCACATTTGGGAAACCCTAAAAACCCCCAGGAAGTCAATCAAATGTTTCAATCATCCTCAAATGATCCCTATGACAATATCCAATGGAAATTACATCTCAATTCAAGATCCACAGTCATCAATTTCATCAGGTCGACGATTAGGGTTTTTGACCTAATTCACTAAACAACTGACTTTTTAATCAGGACATGGTGCCACAACTCAAACCATGGCTCAATATCCTTTAATGCTTCAATGTGATCCATTCATACCATTCATTTGATGAGGATAGCCTGTTTCATTTGAAATCTCCAGAAACGCGATTCGTCTAAAAAAGTCAACTGTACAAGATCACCATTGACTTTTGGGGAATTTTGGTCAACCATGACTTTTGAAGTTTTAAATCATCAATATATGATATGAGAAGTCATTTGATCAAGAAAAATCAAGAAAATCAATCAAGAATCAAAAAGTCAAAAGTTTGACTTTCCATACTTAGAAAAATTTCTAAGTGTTTTTCATGGTTTTTTCCAAACTTTGGAAGGGAATAACTCAAAATTTCACCTACAAACTGAAAAAAACTTCCAACATGAAAGTTGTAGATTTTGATCCAATAAACAACTTTGACACAAATAATTTGTTTCCATAAGATCAACCATTTAAGAGATATGGAGCTTCAAAGTTGGTACTTTTTGAAAACTTCACTTAAAACTTCATTTTTCTCAAAGTTCATGGATCTTTTTCACCCATTTCCTTAAAAGTCTTGAAGAAACTTTCAACTAGGGTTTTGAAGTATGCAACATGAGCTTTCCAAAATGTCCAAGAGCATGGAAAAATATGGAGTATAGCCATGGTTTTGAATTTTGACATTAGTGAACTTTTCACTTAGAATTTCATGCCATTTTCACTAAGTTATGCACTATTCTACCAAATGATCCAATTGATGACACATAGAGGCAATAATTGAAAGATATTTCTGGTTTGAGATCAGAATGGAAAGAGATAAGAAGCATATAGAAATAACCATGGTTTAGTTACTTTTAACCATGTGCATTAAATGTGAAAGATTCCTTTCTATCCCTTAAGCCAAATCATCAAACTTTGAAGCAAGTTGCAAAGCTCTGAGTTCAGACTCTTTGGCCTATAAATAGAGGTCCAAACTCCATTCAAAAACACACCAAAGTCTCACAAATTATAGGCTTTCTCTTTCTTTCTTAGAATGCAAGTTTCTTAAGTTTCTAAGAGGTACAAAACTCAACCTCCAAACCCTTGAAGTTATGGCCAAAGTGATGGTTCTAGCAACTCATAAACATCATATGGGATGTGTTTGAACCACTCACACACCCCAAATCACCCCAAAACTCAGATTCACTTTTCAACCTCCATATGAACACATAAAGAGCCTTATCATGCCAATTTTCATTCCAGATCATTTCTGTCCAAATTAACACTTCCCACACCTCACATATATCACATATGAGCTATCCAAACACTCATCATCAACCTGAAACATCAGAATCATTGAGCTCGATTCACACTTAGGCTTAACTGCAGATCGAGTACCTACAACTGCTCCAGGTGTTTTCAATTCACTCCAAGCATCCAGACACCTTCCATAAGGTTCATTGAAGCTGTTCAGATTGAGCAACAACATCTGTAACACCTCTTTTGCAAAATTTAATCTCCAGCTTGGTCGTTTTTGAGGTAAGTGCTCATGAACTTCAAACTCTATCATACATGCATCATAAATGAAAAACTGAGTTACCATCTTGTTTCTGCACCATCACTGAATAATAACCCTCAATCAATTGCATCATATCATGATCATACACGATTTCACAAAGATTTGCCATATTAGGGTTCTTCGTGTTCATCAGAGAATTAATCATCTTAGAGCAAAAATAAATGAAATTAAAAGTCATCATCATGTTCCTCGTCCAAAACCGAGTGAGATAGGCCCTTTGATCGATCAAAACAACACAGATTTGAAGAAATTCAAAAATCAGTTAGGGTTGTGTTCTTGGCGCCAGATTTGGTTTGGGAAATTCAAAGTCTTGATTTAAAATATATTTAACAAAACGCGTATGTTTAACAAGCCACAAGCGTGGCTCAGTTGGTCCATGTTTTGGTCAGCAAGCGTGGGTGCGTGGGTTCAAACCCTGGTAGGACCAAAACCATTTTTTTGACACTTTTTTCTTTCATTTTTTTAACAAACTTCATCATTTAATTTAACCAATCAAATCAATTCATTTTTCATTCATTTTTTACACACCTCTTATTTAACATATATATTTTAAGAATATAAAAAAAACCATCAAAAAATATTTATTTGATACATTTTTAAATAGGTTTAAAATGATTTGTTTTTAAGTATTTTTAATACTTTTAAATATTATTTTTCATTTGATTTTCAAACTTAATCACTTGTAAATATTTTTGTGATCAAACCCTAATCACTTAGGTCTTAATTAAGCATTAAAATTTAATTTTTAACTTAATTAAGTTGACTTTTGTCAAATTCAAATCATTTTAAAACGAGCGATCGCGATTCTTTCCAAAAAAAAACGATAAACCATTTCCTTTTGATTTTCAAAGAAAACTATTGATTAAATCTTTTTAATTGATCAATTGATTTTCAAAGCGATATGGGCCTCTCGAATATTAGAGAGTATAAGTCCCTTTCCTCTTTCTTTTTACAGTTTTTCTTTGTACAGAAAACTCTTTCAAAACAACTTTCAAACAGTTTTTCAAACGACGCATCTTTTTAATAAAACAATCAACCATGTTTTATAAAATAAAACATGGGCCTCCATGTAGGTATAAGTCCCAAGCCCCTTTGTAAATACCTGTTTACATAGCTTTGAATAAACTCAAAAGGGCCTCTCCCCGAGTATGAGTCCCGAGCCCCTATGTATACAAATGGAGCATGCTTACAGGTATATTTCCTTCATAAACTCCATTATATACACACACTTTGTCATATACATGTGCTTGTTCATACTTGTTCATATCTGTTCATATAACTGTTCATATTTGTTCATGTATTTGTGCATATTTGTTCGTACTTGTTCATATGTGTGTTTGTGTTATATATACTTGTTCAACTTAGTACAACACTAGGTTCCCCATAGCCTCCTATTGGGCTTCGTGCAAAGAATTTCCCTAGTTTAGGTTAGGACATAGAGTATGGTTTCCCGGTGAAATCGCTCTAAGAGCTCAAACCAACTATACCACGCCTCCCCTTGGGCTTTGTACAAACGACTTGTCCCTCCCATAGCCTCCTCTTGGGCTTACAATGCAAGGACCCTGGATTGTCCCTCCCATAGCCTCCTCTTGGGCTTACAATGCAAGGACCCTCGGATAGCCTCCTCTTGGGCTTCGTACAAGGACCCACGGGCTTCTTATAAGCATCCCCAATATCCAAATCAAATACCCTAGGAGATTAGACATTTTTCATCTCTATGCTAGGAGTATCTCTTATATATCATCACAAACAATCAATCAATCAAACTTTTTCTTGCCACAAGGCTGGCTAATCAATCAAACTGTTTTGCCACCGTACTGGCTGATTAATCAAAGTTTTTGTCACAAGGCTGACTTCATTGAAACTTTTGCCACGAGGCTGGCTGATTAATCAAAACTTTTTGTCACAAGGCTGACTTCATTGAAAGTTTTTGCCACAAGGCTGGTTAAACAAAAACATCTTTATCATTCTAAGCACCATAAGTGGCATGGCCCAGGGCTTATAATGAAAAGATTTTCAAACAAAAACAAACAGATGTATGTGATGATATAGATTAGATACATCTAGCATTTAGACGACATTTGTCTATTTTCCTTTGCTTCCACTAGCATAAGTGGGAACTACGATTGCTCTGACTTTCTCAACATCCCTTTGAGAATACGTAGGCACAAGGTCGATCCTTGGCGAGCAAAAGAAAACACAAAAAAAACCATTCAAACCTTAGCACCCGTAGACCCCGAGCTACAGATGCTCTGATTCCCTCTAAGGGATATGTATGCAGAGGATCGCGATGATCTTTGCGAGCATAATCAAACAAACACCTTAGGTCCCACCTATTTCACAAGAACCTCTCAATAACATGGAATGAAAAATAAAGCAAAGAAACCTATAGAGTACTATAGATACGTTGGGTGCTAATACCTTCCCTTCGTATAACCAACCCTCTTACCCAAAGATCTCTCCCCCAACTTTTAGGTTATTGCAGCTTTTTTCCTTTTCCTCCTTTGGAAATAATAAAAAGTTTGGTCTGTACAAAAGAAAAATCATTTTTTGAGCACTTGAGCCCAAAGAAGGCATCAGGTGTCTCATCCCGAAAAAAGGACAACGATTTTTCCCCGCGACAGAAAAATGGCGACTTCACTGGGGAACCATCTTTTTATTGTTTCCAAAGGAAGGGTTAATTCTATTTTTTATTTTTTCATTTCATTTTTTGTTATATGTGTGGTTCTGGTTCTGTTACACGTGTGGTTCTGTTACAAGTGATACATTATGGACAAATCCTAACCCGGATTAAGTACACATAAGAAATTAGGTGGAGGGTATAGTCATGTGCAGGCGCACGTGAGAATCCTTCCGCTCAGTGGAGGTTCCTTGTTGGTAATATATGTTTAGCATGTTTCGTAGCGAAGACATTGTTACTTTCATTGAACTGTAGAAGCTGAGTTGGCCGTAGAACCCCAACCCATCCTGGCCTTATTAGGTTGTGGTGCAGAAACTATTCAGGTGAAGACTTGGATTAGTTGTCATGCGGAGAACCACACTCAGACGAGTTTTTCTTGAGAATATTACTGGCTCATGAGTTTAATTGTGGAAAGCCGGTAATATCCGAAAGAAAAATGTAGACTCTGACGTATCAGTAGAACATGTTGTGCAGGTGATTAACTAGAACTATCCCATTTTTGGTTCTCTGACCTCATGCTCGTGACTTTGGACCTTTGAACTTATGCGTTACCATGTTTGCGTTACCATGTTTGCGTTACCATGTTTGTAGTACCATGTTACCATGTTTGTGCTACCATGTTTGCTTTACCATGTTTGAATATGTGGCATCCATGCATCCATGCATTCATACATTCATTAAAAAAAACCATCATTTCCATAAAAAAACATGATTTTCCCAAAAAAATTTAGAGAATTTTCTTTGCAAACATTATAGGATTAAGTTATGGAAAAAAGGTATACCAAAAAGTACGGTTTCAAAGCGCCTGATGTAGAAAGACTGATAGAGTTAGCATCTTCTGTACAAGATCCTTCTAATTTTAGGAAAAAGTTATGGAAAGCTTTTGCCTATCCTGAACACTCATGTTGATGAAGGACTTCTCAAAACTCTGGTTCAGTTCTATGATCCCGTCTACCGGTGTTTTACCTTTCCGGACTACCAGTTGGTACCGACCTTGGAAGAATATGCCAATCTTTTGGGTGTTCCCATGTCTGACAAAATACCCTTCAATGGTTTGGAAGCCATTCCTAAGTCACACGTCATTGCAGCAAGTATCCACATGAAAAAGTCTGAAATAGAGAGTAATTGGACTACCAAAGGAAACCTCCCGGGTTTAACTTCACACTTCCTAGTAAAGAAAGCCTTTGATTTCATCGAAACTGGTAGCATGTTAGATTTTGAAGCTATACTAGCCTTGCTCATCTATGGGTTGGTTCTGTTTCCCAATGTCGACAACTTTGTTGATATCAATGCCATAAAGATCTTTCTGATTGGAAATCCTGTTCCGACTTTGCTTGGTGACATGTATTTCTCTGTCCATCATAGGAATCGGCAAGGCGGTGGAATCATTGTATGTTGTGCACCTTTGTTGTTCAAATGGATTGTTTCACACTTACCTGAGTCTCCTATTTTCACGGAAAACCGAGAAGGTTTGCGTTGGCCTCGAAGACTTATGTCTCTTACTAATAATGATATTCATTGGTATACCTTGGCTCGCTGTGGTACAGAAACCATTGATAGTTGTGGAGAGTTCGCCAACGTACCCCTCATTGGTACACAAGGAGGAATTAACTATAACCCAGTCCTAGCCCGACGACAACTCGGGTATGCAAATTCAGTTAAACCTGTTGGTCCCTCAGTGGAAGGATACTTCTACCGAGAAGGGGATAATCCTAAAAGGTTGAAAGCGAGAATGGGGAGAGCTTGGTACGACGTCCGATGGAAAGAAAAAGGTGAGGAAAGAAATTGCATTGCCATGGACGCCTACACCTGCTGGGTAAAGAAAACAGCCAAGGAGTTCCAAATGCCTTATGCTTATGAAAAACCCATGTTTCCTGCGGTATCTCAACGACCCAACATTCCCACTATGGAAGAATACCAAGACACTTTGGCTAAGATGAGGACAGAAAAAGATGCTTGGGAAGAAAAGTTTCGTAGCACTGAGGTGGAAAATAGAAAGTTGAAGAAAAGAGTGAAAGATCACGAAGAAACTCTCTATTATCAAGATGGATGGCTCATGAGCAAAGATGAGAAGATTCGTCAGAAAGACGCTGCAATCAAGAGATACGTCAAAGAAAGCAAGAAAAATCTTGAAGCCTCAACAAGCAACGCTCCAACTCCTGATGATTGGAAGAATGTTGTTGACAAACTGAGGACCGAAAAGGCCGAATTGAAAGCTCACTATGGGAAAGAAATCATGAAGCTCAAGCTGCACAATGCATTTGGTTCTTCGTCTGATGAAGATGCTTAGGATTTGTTTAGCTTTTTTATTTATCATTTGCTTTTGTAAGGAGCTACGCTCCAATGTTGTAACATTTCCCATTATTGCAATAAAAAAAAATGAATGAATAAAAGATTTGTTTGTGTTCAAATGTTTGCAAGGAAATAATCTTTAAAATATTTGGAAAAATCATAAATTTCTTTTTTTGCATACATCATTCTGCATATCGAGTCTGTTATATAGAGTCTCATCTTTTGGATCTTTCTCCAATAGATCGTCAAGCTGTCGCGTCTCAAAGTTTCTCGACCGCGCTCGCAATCAGATCACAGATACAATACTCGTTCAAGCAGAAGAAGAGTAATGGAACACTCTAAACAAGAGAATATTGAGCTTCGTGGTACAGTGACCACCCTTCAGGAAAAGTTGGAAAGTCTCACTACTCTGGTTGACTCCTTGATGGCCGCACAGAATCAGCCGCCGCCACCTAACAGTCAAGCGACAGTAACATCTGAAGTCACTACTCCGGTTTCTACAGTTGCATTCGGTACTCCATCTTTCTCCATGCCAGAAGGTTAGGGCTCGCCTTTCAGCTTTGGTACAGGTTTCCGTCATAATTTCTCTGGGGTTCAAACAGCTACAACTGAAGCGCCTGCTGCACAAGGTTCGACGTTTATTCCACATTCAGGGGTAACTTTTTCCCAAATCACTATGGCACTTTCTCAACCCACTATGACAGTTCCGACCCCTACGGTTCACACAGTTCCTTATGGTGGCAATGAGATTTATCATGATCAGGATGATAGCATAAATCAGCGTAACCTTGTGGAAGATCTCCAAGAGCAGTTTAACAAGATGCAGTTGGAAGTTAAAGCTATCCGTGGAAAAGATTTGTTTGGAAAGAATGCCCAGGAGCTATGTTTGGTTCCCAGTGTACAAATACCTGCTAAATTCAAGGTCCCTGACTTTGAGAAGTACAAAGGTAGTTCTTGTCCACAAAGTCATCTTGTGATGTATGCCAGGAAGTGTCGCGGGCGAAAAACCGTTTTGTTCCTCTTTTTTGTGGATGAGACACCTGATGCCTTCTTTGGGCTCGAGTGCTCAAAAAATGATTTTTCTTTTGTACCGACCAAACTTTTTATTATTTCCAAAGGAGGAAAAGGAAAAAAGCTGCAATAACCTAAAAGTGGGGGGAGATCTTGGGTAAGAGGGTTGGTTATACGAAGGGAAGGTATTAGCACCCAACGTATCTGTAGTACTCTACAGGGTTCTTTATTGTTTTTTATTCTATGCTACGGTGAAGGTTCTGTTGTGAAATAGGTGGGACCTAAGGTGTTTGTTTGATTATGCTCGCAAAGATCATCGCGATCCTCTGCATACATATCCCTTAGAGGGAATCAGAGCATCTGTAGCTCGGGGTCTACGGGTGCTAAGGTTTGAATGGTTTTTTTTTTGTTTTGTTTTGCTCGCCAAGGATCGACCTTGTGCCTACGTATTCTCAAAGGGATGTTGAGAAAGTCAGAGCAATCGTAGTTCCCACTTATGCTAGTGGAAGCAAAGGAAAATAGACAAATGTCGTCTAAATGCTAGATGTATCTAATCTATATCATCACATACATCTGTTTGATTTTGTTTGAAAATCTTTTCATTATAAGCCCGGGGCCATGCCACTTAGGGTGCTTAGAATGATAAAGATGTTTTTGTTTAACCAGCCTTGTGGCAAAAGTTTCAATGAAGTCAGCCTTGTGACAAAAACTTTGATTAATCAGCCAGCCTTGTGGCAAAAGTTTCAATGAAGTCAGCCTTGTGACAAAAACTTTGATTAATCATCCAGTACGGTGGTAAAACAGTTTGATTGATTAGCCAGCCTTGTGGCAAAAAGAAAGTTGGATTGATTAGCCAGCCTTGTGGCAAAAAAGTTTGATTG
This sequence comes from Vicia villosa, assembly GCF_029867415.1. Classification (NCBI taxonomy): domain Eukaryota; kingdom Viridiplantae; phylum Streptophyta; class Magnoliopsida; order Fabales; family Fabaceae; genus Vicia; species Vicia villosa. The sequence continues at coordinate 93,129,199 of NC_081183.1, read as the reverse complement.
ATTGATTGATTGTTTGTGATGATATAAAAGAGATACTCCTAGCATAGAGATGAAAAATGTCTAATCTCCTAGGGTATTTGATTTGGATATTGGGGATGCTTATAAGAAGCCCGTGGGTCCTTGTACGAAGCCCAAGAGGAGGCTATCCGAGGGTCCTTGCATTGTAAGCCCAAGAGGAGGCTATGGGAGGGACAATCCAGGGTCCTTGCATTGTAAGCCCAAGAGGAGGCTATGGGAGGGTCACTCGTTTGTACAAAGCCCAAGGGGAGGCATGGTATAGTTGGTTTGAGCTCTTAGAGCGATTTCACCGGGAAACCATACTCTATGTCCTAACCTAAACTAGTGGAGATTCTTTGCACGAAGCCCAATAGGAGGCTATGGGGAACCTAGTGTTGTACTAAGTTGAACAAGCATATAACACAATCACAAGTATGAACAAGTACAAACAAACATGAACAAGTACATGAACAAATATGAACAGTTATATATGACAGAGTGTGTGTATATAATGGAGTTTATGAAGGAAATATACCTGTAAGCATGCTCCATTTGTATATATAGGGGCTCGGGACTCATACTCGAGGAGAGGTCCACTTGAATTTATTCAAAGCTATGTAAACAGGTATTTACAAAGGGGCTTGGGACTTATACCTACATGGAGGCCCATGGTATATTTTTGGGAAGATTTAAAGAAAACCTTCATTTTTGGTTTGTTATTCAAAGTTAAAAACAAATTGATTGAGATATGTACAAAAGGCGTACAATGAAATACCTAATTTCATGTACTAGAGTGGGTATGTACGAAAGGGCTCGGGACTTATACCTACATGGAGGCCCATGGTATATTGAAAAGTTTTGTTTCTTTGGAGTTTTGTTGCTTTGAAAATGATTTGAAAATTGTTTGAAAATTGTTTATTTTGAAGAAGTTTTATTGTTTTGAAGAATGTTTTGAAAACTGTTTGAAAATTGTTTATTTTGAAGAAGTTTTATTGTTTTGAAGAATGTTTTGAAAACTGTAAGAAAAGAAATGAAATGGGACTTACACTCTCTAATATTCGAGAGGCCCCACATCGTTTTGAAAAACAATGGATGATTTGAAAGTGAATTGATTACTGTTGTGAAAACAGTTGATTGAGTTTTAGGCTTACCTCGAAGAATGAGAAAATTGGATTTCTGAGTTTGAGGTGTTACCTTGATCTTCAAGTGATGTGCTTGGAATAAATTATTTCATGATCATCCTCTGTAGCAAATGGAAGACAGAAAAATAGACAAAGCCAGAAGACGACAAAGAAACAGATCTCGAAACCTTAAATGAATTGTAATTATTCAAGTAATCTGCAACAGTAATCAAAAATCAGAACATGAAAATTCAAATGATTAATCACACGGAGGTTATATGATGATATCAAATTCAAAAGAAATTAATCTAAGAAAGAACACGTTTTCTTTTTGTAATTTTTGAATGAAATTAAGTTAATTAATAAGATAATTAAACAAATAATTATAAAAATAATTAAACTTAACAAGAAAAATATTTCTTTTTTATGTCACAAATTAGATTATACAAATGTAAACCTAAATATAAAAAGAAAATATTTTTTTTGGAGTTTTTGATTGGTTGAAGATTAATTAATAGCAAATATTCACACAATTACTAATTAATTAACAAAATAAATTAATTATGAAGAAAAATAAAATATTTTCATGTCAAAAAATAATTAAATATTTTATCAACCTAAAAGTGAAATTAAAATATTTTTGTGATTTTTAAAACTATTTTTGATTAATTTTGCAAAGAAAATTAAATTAGTTAAGAAAAAATTAATATATATGATCCTGTGTGGCAGACCCCCAAGGGTCTATGATGAGCCTGCGTGCTGAGGCCTGTTGGATGATGATCAAGATTGATCAGACGACTGCTGAAGCAAGGAGCATGGTAAAAGCGTGGTCAACAAAGCATATGACTAGTCTGAAATTTAAAAACGCACGCGCGCAAATTGACCAACCAGAGGACGCCACGTCCTCGTCTTCTTCCTTGCAAACCTGTAAAAGTTTTAGCTACAAATTAGCTACGGATTCTTCCCAGCTATTTTGTAGCTAATCATCTCCGATTTCAAACCTGCATGAAACAAGATGAACAAACAAAACAGTAACCCAGATCAATCAAGTGACATGCCCTGAGCTCGAATATGCCCTTGTTGTCACCTAATTTGGCCCCTATCACAGATCCCCATTTTTTGAAGCTTCGCAACCCTAAAATGGCAACTCGTGAAATATGTAACCAAATGGCAATTAAGCATCCAGAAACGTTAAGACCATCACGATAAACAATAATATACATTCAAAAGTTATTTAAAAAGCATGATTGATCATAATCGAACCGAATAAGTTTTGAGCAAACCGTGAGTTACTGGGCATGATTCAGGAAGCTTCAAAGCTTGGAAATGATTGGGATCGCTTCAGTGATGTTCAAGGATCATGTTGATGCTTTTAAACCTGCTTGAAACCTCTTGAATCATTCTACAGACCTCCACCTGTTTTGGCTCCAAACTGAAAACGGCCATGGTGTTTCTCTACATCCAGAAGTGTTCCAGATGTTTGGATCACTTCTAATTGATGTATGGAAGGTGTTTGAAGTGGTAGATTTGGACAAGCTCGGGTAAATTTCAAGTTTGGAAGTTTTGGCTCAAACTTTGCAAGTATGGATTTTTTGTGAGCAAACTGACTTTGGCTTGATTTTATAGTGGTTTAAAGTGATGAGCAACTTCTAAATGATGTTTAGAAGATGTTTGAATGACACCTTTGGTTAGAACTTGAAAGATTTGCAATTTGAGATTCTAACCTCTTTGAAAAACTATGAAACTTGTGAATGAAGAAAGAATGAGAAAACAAGTTCTTGGACAAGTTTTGGTGTGCTTTGGAATGTGATTTTCTTCTCTATTTATAGGCCACGAAATTTGATCACAAGCCTTGGCAAGTTGAGATTGCAATGATGGTTTTTGGCTTAAGAGATAAAAGAGAATATTTTCATTAAATGTATTTGGTTGAAAATGTTAACCATGGTTAAAAATCTCACATGCTTCTTATCTCTTTCCAATATTATCTCAAGAAATAAATATCTTTCACTCATTGCTTTTTTTGTCATTTCTTGCATCATACTCCAAAAAGTGTTCAAACTTTGTGAAAAAATGGCTTATAATTCAAGCATAAGGACCTCTAATGACAAAATTCAAAACCATAGCTCCACTTCATAATTTTTCATGCTCTTGATCATTTTGGAAAGCTCATGTTACACACTTCAAAACCCTAGTTGAAAGTTTCTTCAAGATCCTTAAGGAAGTGGGTGAAAAAAGATCCATGAACTTTGAGAAAAATGAAGTTTTAAGTGAAGTTTTCAAAAAGTACCAACTTTGAAGCTCCATATCTCTTAAATGGTTGATCTTATGGAAAAAATTTATATGTGTCAAAGTTGTTTATTGGATCAAAATCTACAACTTTCATGTTGGAAGTTTTTTTCAGTTTGTAGGTGAAATTTTGAGAAATTCCCTTTCAAAGTTTGGAAAAAACCATGAAAAACACTTAGAAATTTTTCTAAGTATGAAAAGTCAAACTTTTGACTTTTTGATTTTTGATTGATTTTCTTGATTTTTCTTGATCAAATGACTTCATATATCATATATTGATGATTCAAAACTTCAAAAGTCATGGTTGACCAAAATTCCCAAAAGTCAAAGGTGTTCTTGTACAGTTGACTTTTTCAGACGAATCGCGTTTCTGGAGATTTCAAATGAAACAGGCTAATCTCACCAAATGAATGGTATGAATGGATCACATTGAAGCATTAGAGGATATTGAGCCATGGTTTGAGTTGTAGCACCATGTCCTGATTAAAAAGTCAGTGGTTCAGTGAATTAGGTCAAAAACCCTAATTGTCGACCTGATGAAATTGATGACTGTGGATCTTGAATTGAGATGTAATTTCCATTGTATATTGTCATAGGGATTATTTGAGGATGATTGAAACCTTTGATTGACTTCCTGGGGGTTTTTAGGGTTTCCCAAATGTGATCCCTGATTTCAGTCCCTGATAGTTCAAAACCCTGATCTGAGGATTTGTCTGATCAATCTTTGTGCAGAAGATGTTATGAGCCAATGGATTAAGTCAAAATGATGCACTTGAGGTCTTGATATCATGTCCCAAGTCATTAGATCAAATCCTGAGCAAAAGTCAGGAGTATGCTAACTTCAGTCAAAACCCTAATTCAGTCGATTCAGAGCCTTTGAGCTTGTTGAGATGGATTTTTTAGGACCAAATGTTAATTGTTGATGAAGATGATTCATTTGAGATGAAGGGAGAACAAAACCCTAATTGATTGTTACTTGTACTGATGAGTGTTTTCTTGATTAAACCCTGCTGAGTCACAAGTAGCAAACACAAGCTAATGCAATTTGTTAGAGATGCAAATGATGCATATGCAATGATATGAGGTGGTATCTTAGGTCAAAAATTGGGGTATGACAGATGCCCCTATTTAAGTTTCTCCAACCTGAGACATGAAGATTGAAAATCTTCGTTTTGATAGGGTGGAAGAGACTTAAATATCAGAAGACGCGAATTTTGGACCTAAGATACCAAAATTGCGAATGATGCAAGGATATCTTTACCGAGGGGATATCAAGAACTGACTCCGCTGGGGAAAAGAGATCGGGAAGGATGTCCCAATCCGTTTTAGGAAGAGAATCCGTTTTCTTTCTTTTCGGGGAAGCAAGTGTACGCTTCGCCAGAGAATGATAGCTTTGTAAGAAAAGCTTACCTATCGACATTATCGACTATCAACAAAGGGATAGACTTGTTTAATAATGCGAAGGTGAAAGGTATGAAACTATATTACCGACTATCAGCATGGTGATAGACTTGACAAGGTAAAAAGAGTTTCAAAGGTTTGGTTAATATTACCAACTATCAGTCATTGGGATAGACATGTTTAATAATATAACCAGAACAAAAGGTTACCGACTACCAGCCTTGTGATAGTGGTTTTGAAGACATGATCAATTATCAGCCGAGTGATAAAATGATTCTGGAGACTTTGCTAGGGAAATTACTGGTTATTCAGCCTTGTGAACAGTAATGAGGCCCTGATTGCCAAATGGTCTTCATGATTGATTTCCTTGAGAGGAAGAAGCTTTTGAAAGAGACATAAGCTGCTCAGATGATGAGGCTATTGTTTAGGGTTCAATTTTTTTCACGACTCTGTTTGAGGAATCGGAATTTGAATTTTTTTGGTAAAGACAAAGTTCTAACCAAGAATGAATTGGAAAGAGTCAAACAAGACTTTGTACCCATGAGGAATGAACTCAACTGGGTATTTTCTCCTTTGTTTTGAGAGGAGAAACTAAAGCAACCTTCTTCCACGAGGAATGATCTCAGTGGGGAACTGGAGAAACAAAATGTTCTTTCTGCTTATGGGTGACAATCTATTGGAGAGATGACACGCCCATACCTGCTTCATTTTTTTCTTTTTTCTCTTTTTTCTTTTTTTTGGGATAGATATATCCTAAACAAGTGATTTTGAGGCAAACATTAAAAAATGCAAGAATGCATAAATGATGTAAATATGTATGAGTGATGAATGTCATGAATGTAGCATGCATACTGACGATACTGACAGACAGAGGAGTATATACTGGAGAAGGACCGACGTCGCGATACAACCAGATACTTGGCAAATGTTTTTCAACACGGTGTAGATAACACAGGTGAACAATGCTGTGTGCTTTAAACTTCTCTGGGGAAGATGAGCATCTTTTCTTATTGAGAGGGAAGAACTTCTTCACTGGAGATGGAAAATCTTCGTCACTGAGGATATGAGAGCTTCTTCACTGGGGATAGAAGAGCTTCTTCACTGGGGATAGAAGAGCTTCTTTACCTCGAGGGGTAATTGCTTCAAGAATTCTTTTTTGGGACAAGAATACCGTTGTCTCAACAATTTTTCAGGGAGAATCCTTTTGTTCATCCTATGGAGACGACTGCTGATGTTCCTTCCGTTGTTCACAACTCAAAGGAAAATTTCGCTTTTATTTTGAAAAAGAAAAGTGAAGTAAATTCATTTAAAACTTATTTTTTCTTTTTTTTTTTCAAAAACGAATAACACAATTAAAGCGTCATTTTGCAAGCTAAAAGAAATTAGAGATTGCAAACAAATGGGCACAAGGCTCAAATTTATTTAATAGGATGGAAATCCGCTAAAGGCGTGATTCCATGGAGTATTTACAAAAGTTGGAAATGGTAATTATGCGGAAAAGGCTACATTGAAAGCAATAACCACTATCCCCTTAACAACTTTGAGTTCCAACTGTGTTTGTCGCTTCAGATTGATAATGATTTGATCGAAGATCCTTTGATGGAAAAAGACTCCTCAGGTGACGAAGTACAGACTGATGCAGTTACTTTGTCATAAATCCCTAATTTTTGCCTAGATTGCCCTTTCAGGTTTTCAATCTACCAGGATGAATTTTTTTCTGTTTATTGTCTCTAATTTTTGCCTGGACCGCCCTTTCAGGTTTTCAGTCCACCGAGACGCTCATTTTTGCCTAAGTCGCCCTTTGCGGGTTTTCGACTTACCGAGCTGTTCTTTTGTATTTTTTTAGACAAAGTATTTCTTGACTGCATCAGCATTCACAGGATATGGGAGTTCATCACCATCCATGGTTGCAAGAGTCATGGCGCCGCCAGAAAATGTTCTTTGGACAACATACGGGCCTTCGTAATTAGGAGACCATTTACCCCTAGAATCTGGTTGAAAAGACAAGATCTTTTTAAGCACGAGGTCGCCTTCTCGAAATTCACGAGGTCGAACCTTTTTATTGAAGGCTTGTTTCATCCTTGCTTGGTATAACTGTCCATGGCATAGAGCAGTCATACGTTTTTCTTCGATTAAGTTCAACTGATCGTATCTGTTTTGACACCATTCAGCCTCTGATAACTTAGTTTCCATGAGGACTCTCATTGATGGGATTTCAACTTCTACGGGGAGCACAGCTTCCATGCCGTATACTAGAGAAAAAGGAGTTGCCCCTGTTGAAGTACGCACTGAAGTACGGTATCCATGTAAGGCAAATGGCAGCATTTCATGCCAGTCTTTGTAAGTGACGACCATTTTCTGGACGATCTTCTTAATGTTCTTGTTGGCAGCTTCAACAGCGCCGTTCATTTTTGGTCTGTAAGGAGAAGAGTTATGATGCTCAATCTTGAATTCCTCACACAATTCTTTCATCATTTTATTGTTCAAGTTTGAACCATTGTCAGTAATGATCTTGCTGGGAACACCATATCGGCAAATGATGTTATTCTTGATAAACCTCACAACCACTTGTCTTGTAACATTAGCGTAAGATGCTGCTTCGACCCATTTGGTGAAGTAATCAATAGCTACCAAGATGAAACGATGACCGTTTGAAGCTTTCGGTTCGATCATTCCAATCATGTCGATACCCCACATGGAGAAAGGCCACGGAGAGGAGAGAACGTTGAGTAGAGTCGGTGGCACATGGATCTTATCTGCGTAGATCTGGCACTTGTGACATCTCTTTACGTGTTTGTAACAATCAGATTCCATTGTCAACCAATAGTATCCTGCTCTTAAGATCTTCTTGGACATTGCATGCCCGTTTGAATGAGTTCCAAAGGACCCTTCATGCACTTCATGCATTAACATGTCTGCTTCGTGTCTGTCCACGCATCTGAGCAAAACCATGTCGAAGTTTCTTTTGTATAGCATATCTCCATTCAGGAAGAAACTGCCAGAAAGTCTCCTTAGAGTTTTCTTATCTTTGTTTGATGCCCCAAGTGGGTACTCTTGAGTTTGAAGGAAGCGCTTGATGTCGTGGAACCACAGTTTATCATCGATGACTGCTTCGGTTGCAAACACATAGGCGGGCCTTTCAAGGCGCGTGATTCTGACTGTAGGCATATCATTCCAGTGATTGACTTTGAACATGGAAGATAGAATAGCTAAAGCGTCTGCCATTCGATTCTGATCTCGAGGTATATGATGCAATTCAACCTGGTTGAAGAAAGTCAACAGACGTCTTGCATAATCTCTGTAAGGAATCAAACCAGGGTGGTAAGTTTCCCACTTGTCTTTGATTTGGTTGATCACAAGGGCTGAATCTCCATATATGTCGAGGATCTTGATCCTTAAGTCAATGGCTTCTTCGAGACCCATGATACAAGCTTCATATTCTGCGATGTTGTTGGTACAATCAAATAGTAATCTGGCGGAGAACGGGATATGAGTACCCTTGGGAGTGATGATGATTGCCCCAATTCCATTGCCAAAAGCGTTTACTGCTCCATCAAAAATTAGGCCCCATCTTGATCCAGGGTCAGGACCTTCTTCAGGTAACGGCTCGTCACAATCTTTCATCTTCAAGTACAAGACATCTTCATCAGGAAAGTCAAACTTGAGAGATTGATATTCATTAATTGGTTGATGCGCCAAGTGATCGGCGAGAATGCTTCCTTTGACCGCTTTCTGAGCACGGTATTCAATGTCATATTCGGATAACAGCATTTGCCATCGGGCAATCCTTCCTGTTAAGGCGGGCTTTTCAAAGACATACTTGATCGGATCCATTTTGGAGATTAACCAAGTAAGATTGTTGATCATGTACTGGCGGAGACGTTTTGAAGCCCAAGCCAAAGCACAACATGTTTTTTCGAGCATGGAGTAACGAGACTCACAGTCTGTGAATTTCTTACTCAAGTAATAGATGGCATGCTCCTTCTTACCGGTTTCATCTTGCTGTCCAAGCATACAACCCATGGATTCTTCTAACACGGTAAGGTACATGATTAATGGTCTTCCTTCAACTGGAGGAATCAATATTGGTGGTTCTAACAGGTACTCTTTGATACTGTCGAACGCTTTCTGGCAATCTTCAGTCCATACAACCCCTTGATCTTTGCGGAGAAGCTTGAAAATTGGCCCACATGTAGCAGTCATTTGAGAGATAAATCTGGAGATATAGTTCAATCGTCCGAGAAATCCTCTTACTTGCTTTTCAGTTTTTGGTGCAGGCATCTCTTGAATAGCTCTGACTTTGTCGGGATCTACTTCAATACCTCTTTGGCTGACAATGAAACCCAAGAGTTTTCCAGATCTAACCCCAAAAGTACATTTGTTAGGATTCAAGCGAAGCTGATATTTCCTTAGTCGTTGAAACAACTTCAAAAGGTATTCAATATGTTCTTCTTCTGTGCTGGACTTGGCTATCATGTCGTCCACATAAACTTCAATTTCTTTATGCATCATGTCATGAAAGAGAGTAGTCATTGCCCTTTGGTAAGTTGCGCCTGCATTCTTCAATCCAAACGGCATTACTTTGTAGCAAAAGGTACCCCATGGGGTGATGAAAGATGTCTTCTCCATGTCTTCAGGAGCCATCTTGATCTGATTATAACCGGAGAACCCATCCATGAAAGAAAAGACGTTGAACTTAGCGGTGTTATCAACCAGCATGTCGATATGAGGTAATGGAAAGTCATCTTTTGGACTGGCCTTGTTCAAGTCACGGTAGTCAACACACATTCTGACTTTGCCATCTTTCTTCGGAACTGGCACTATGTTGGCCAACCATTGAGGATACTCAGAGGTGACAAGAAAACCTGCGTCGAGCTGCTTTTGAACTTCCACTTTGATCTTGTTAGCCATATCAGGGTGAGTCCTTCGCAATTTCTGCTTAACCGGCGGACATTCTGGCTTCAATGGCAAGTAATGCTGAACAATATTGGTATCCAGCCCAGGCATGTCTTGGTAGGACCAGGCAAACATGTCAACATATTCTTTGAGAAGGTCTGTCAACTTACTCTTGATATCAGCATCAAGCAGCGATCCAATGGTCACTTCTTTTTTGTCTTCTTCAGAACCCAAGTTGATCTTTTCTAAAGGCTCTTTGTGAGGCAGAATGGTTCTTTCCTCGTGCTTAAGTAATCGAGAGATCTCGTCCGGGATCTCCTCTTCTTCCTCTTCTTCGGCTTCGAACACAGGAAACTCAAAGTTGGGAGAGGGCATAGGGTTATTGCATTCAATGGGTTTATCAATAGTAAATCTGCACATGTGATTTATATCTATTTCAGAAAATTTATGAATGCAGGAGTGTATGCAGATTTTTTTTGGAAAAGTTTTTTTTTTTATTTTGGTTTTTTAGGATTACCATTTCCAGAAAAAAGCAAAAAATAAAACACATAATGTAGGGAATTCCAATGACGCTTTATTTATGATTCATTTTTGAAACAAAGCCCTAAACACAAACTCATTTGCCTTGGGCAGGACAAAGAGGGAAACTTTTAAAAACAAAGCCCTATACACAAAGTTATTTGGGCGGAACATTTAAAAGCGAAGCCCTATAAAACATCTCTCTGCTTTGGGCAAGGCAGGAGGTCAAAATAACAGCGAGGTGATTACTTTGAGCGGCGAACAACATTCGGAACGTCGACAGCTTTCCAGTAGCAACGAACTCCTCTGTGTATTATGTATTCAGGAAAATTCTCCTCAGAGTTATCTTCAGTGTTGACATTGACCGCTGGTCGAGCAGGATTTGAAGGCCCTGGTTTGTCAACCTTGTTCTTTGTAGAGTTGAAACGGTCTTCTTCTACTTCTTGAAGAGCATATGATGAGTCACAATCTTCAGAATTTTCAGGATGTATTTCCCAGTCTTCAGGATGAAGAGACTCATTATCAGCGACACTTTCCGAGTCAGTTGCGGGACCATCTTCCCCTTCATCTTCAAAAATGGCATTTATGTGATAATAACCATCTTCAGGCTTGTTAATCTTGGCAAATGCATTGAAGCTGAAATCTTCAGTAATTTCAGGCTGCTGAGGAAATTGACAGGGCTGATAAGCCTCTTCTGGTTGACTATTATATTCAAAGGAATCTCCCCATCCAGTTGGTTGGATATCCTCAATCGCAATCTTGTAACTTTCAGGTGCAGTATATTTCACCATATAATCAAATTTTCCACTTGGTTGTCCCAAAGTGTCCCATATTTCTGCAGGAACAGGCTCAGTTTCATTGCCTTTGGATTTCTCTGACGGAGGATATGGTTCTTCCTGAGATATGTATCCCGAGTCATTGAGATAACATTTCCATTCTTCTTCAATATCGGAGCGACCTTCTTCGATGCATTCTTCGATAAGGACATTAACCTCTTGAGGAATTGGGTTAAGGAACCCTCCACTAATGAATGTTTCTTTGATTGGACGAAGGGTTTCATCTTTCTTGGTGCAGTTTGAGAATGTTGGTGAACATCCGAGACCTGCTCTGGTTTCATTCTTAGTAGGGATCACAACTTGCCCCCAGCCAGTGGTAGTTCCATCTTTCACTACTTTTACCGCCTCTTTGTATGAAGAGATCGATGCTTTCTTCTTGGAAGATTCGTCTTCTAAAGAGAGAC